>NW_009219822.1:27519-31313 GCF_000690835.1 Fulmarus glacialis
CCTCAGCAAATGGTGGAACAGCCTGGTGGGGGTCAATGGCACACTTCCCATTGACTCCAGTGGGGCCAGGATTTTGCTGTAGCTCCAAGGGCAGCTTTGTGTGAGCAGCCTCCATCACCTTCATAGAAGTGGGGACACGGGAGTCCCTGTTCCTGTGGGGACCATGGGTTTTGCTGTGCTGTGGGCTGTCACGGACGAAGCCTGGAGGCTGCTGGGGGATGGAGAGGAACATGCTGCAGTGCAAGCAAACCCTGGTGTGACTTCCCTCTCTTCTTGCAGCAGCTGTTGTCTTAATAAACAAACCATCTTTGTATGTAGCATTGATAGGCATGGGAATTTCAACTTGGTGTGTCTAAAATTGCAATGCTTGACATATTTCTGTTACAAAATATAATCATCTTTCTGAGTATTTGAGGCCTAAATGCAGACCTTTGAAAGGGAGAACAAGTTAATGTCAAGGCCAGCATGTAGCAGCCTCATTTTCTATTTTAAAGATTAAAGCATTGGGTTACTAGACCCTAATCAAGGCTTGACTATTGGGAATTCTTTATTTGAGCTCTTTCAAGGTATTAAACTACTGCCTGTTAAATTGATTCTCCTGGTGGTAAAACAGCAGATTATATCTTTTGGCGGGGAGGGGAGAGGAGCAGCGGGCGTGGGTAGAAGGGAAAACACCAAGGGCAGTGAAATTACAACTTAAATTATCATAGAATCGTTTGGGTTGGAAGGCACCTTTAAAGGCCACCTAGTCCAACCTCCCCTGCAATGAGCAGGGACATCTTCAACTAGATCAGGTTGCTCAGAGCCCTGTCCAACCTGACCTTGAATGTTTCCAGGGATGGGGCATTTACCACCTCTCTGGGCAACCTGTGCCAGTGTTTCACCACTCTGCTTGTAAAAAATGTCTTCCTTATATCTAGTCTAAATCTACCCTCTTTTAGTTTAAAACCATTCCCCCTTGTCCTATTTCAACAGGCCCTGCTATATGTATGTTAGCATGACAACTGCCTTTGTCTTATGTACTTGTTGCTGGTTCAGTTTAGTACTTGATGGTCTTCAAGAGTTCATGGATTCTACACAATGCTCCTGTGTAGTTATCTCTGTTTTTGCAGAAGAGAAACTGAGAGTCAGACAAATTAAGTGATGTGACCAAGGTCATGCAGGAAAAATAGGGAAAAGCAAGAATGCTTGTGTTCTCCTCTGGTGCCTTTGCCTACTGTGCATTCTACCTTGTTTTAGGGAAAAACCACAGCTCATCTTTTCTCGTATCTATTGCTGTGAGACATGTTTTTCAACAGATCCCATAGAAGCAAACTGCATGGGGACCTAGAGAACATCACTACATTTAGAGTTATTTTGTGGTGGCCTTAACTGTTGCCATTTATCACAAGGCCTTTTGTAAGGTTTGTCATGATGACTTTTCCTCCACTGCTGCTAGTTGTTTGCTTAACAAGCAGGAAGAATTATCACTGTTAAGTAGAGAAATGCTGCTTCAGGTTAGAAGTTATGATAGTTGCAGGCTTTATAACCCTTAGGATATTTGTCGTTTAAGGCGGATAATATTACAATGTCAGTAAGTGGTGCTACAGTTGCTATTTGGGGTCACTAGTTTTGTGTGATGTACATGTCTCAGCTTTGGTCTGTGTTTACCTTGCTAGTCTCTGCACTATGCTCATGCCCAAATCAGTCCTGCTGAGAAATCAAAACAGCTGTAGTGCTAATATTGGTTATTTTCTGCAGGGTCTCTGCCTCCCTCTGGATTAAGTATTTGCAGGGCCAGTGGCACTTACAAATACAGTTCCAGGAGGAGATGCTTGCCTATGGCCACAGCTGCTGCTCCAGAGTCTTTTCACACCTTCTTTCCCAAGGCTCAGCCTTGCCCCGCTATGCAGGTTGTCTTGTTTATTCAGGACATGTTTACTAATTTCTATTGTATATGTTGTTCTATATAACCAGGTAAGACTTGTATGATAAAAAGATTATTTTTCTGCTAATTTGTTTATCCACACTCTAAGTGGACAAATTAGTATACCATGAGTTTATGGTATATTTTTTAAATGCTGTATTTGGAAATTTTTATATTTTCCTAAAATGCTACAGGTGTCTTGGATACCTTCATTAGTCATTTAATAGACTACAGGCATTTTACTTATTAGTCTGTTATCTGGTTGCTTATCAGCCTTGCTCTCAAGTTCTGAACATGTTGTCCTGTTATAGTAATTGGACTTTGTTCTTATCAGGTTTGTGTAGCATTGTGTTAGAGTAGTTATCTTTCTGAGTATAAATAACAGAGGAGCATGAATAACACTTTCCCATGTTACAGAGGAGTTGTGAGGATTACTGTGCATAAAATGCATTTGTACTTTTAACTGACAAAGCTATAACAGTGCACCACATTGAGAAACTTGATGGGTTAGACCTGCTGAAATAGTAGGGTAAAACACAGACCCTCTGTAGAGATAAGAATCTTAAAATGGGAAGGTGTTCAAGGTAGATACCCCTGCCTTTATGTCAAACTATAGAATTTCATGCCTTGTTGAGGAGGTGTGTGGACAATCTGCTACTGTCTGGCTATCGGGAGAGAGAGAATCGCAGATCAATTTGTGAGCCTGCGGTGAAGAGCGACACAGTCAAGTGCAAGGTAAAAGTAGCTATTGAAATAGGTCAGTGCTGTCAGAATTCGTCTGAGGGCTCAGGAGTGGAAAAGTCAGGCAAAAAAAAGCAAAAGCTCTGTACTGGTTCTTCCATATCTTAAACGCCTTTAAGTCTGAGTTGGATTTTCAGTTTCAGTCCCCACAGCGGTTCCTGGTGCGGTGTGGCAGAATGACAAATCTGTAGCCTGGCTGCCTTGTATGTGATATTGCAGAAAGGTCAGTGCAGAGGGAAGGAGGAGGGCCACTTGAGCATCTGTGTTACTTACAAGATTGCCTACTGGTAGTAGTGGGGAAAAGCCATGGAAACTGAGTGGGACGTGGAAAGATGAAAGCTGAGAAAAGAAACCACAAAAAAAATTGCAATAGAAAGGCTGTTTCTTATCTCTGTCTAGAAATATTATTACTAGTGTTTAACTGCATGCCACTGTGAGTAGGATATCACATTAAAGAAGCAGGATAAAATTATTATAGGGGTTCTTGCTAACCAAATATGACACCAGGAGTGATAAAAAAAACCCCTGGTATTAGCCTCAAGGTTGCATGCAAGGTCCCAGGCATCTTGTTTGTCTTGCTGGATGTTCTGCTTGTGGGGAGAAATAAGAGCTTCCCACTGGAAGCTGAAAAGGTGGTCATGGGGAACTGCCATCCCAAAATCTGATATGCCAGGAAATTGCTTACCCTGCTTCTTAAAAATGCAGTCAAAAAAAATTGCATGCGACAATACAAATACTCCAAAGCATTTGTGTAGCTTTAATGGTTTCATAATTAGTCCATATTCATTTAGACACATGAGATATGGTAAGTCCAAAATAAATGCCCAATCAACTGTATTGAAGATCTCACTTATTATAGTGTGGTTGAATAAACAGAATGGTGCACACAGAATACTTGACAAATAACTCTGCTAAACTCTGGCTGGCATATGGGATTAGGCATAATGACCCTCCATACTGACGCTTATGGGTACAATGACGAAAGCATTAATGTACATCTGTAGTCTGGCTGAGAGTGAGAATTAGTCTGCGCAGGGCCAAGAGCTGTGCAGAGACCTTCGCATCCTCCACACGCGCATGAAAACGTGCGTGCTCCGACCCTGACTCTAGGCTGTGTCCTTCCTGCAGCTTCCCATTTGTACGCTCT
>NW_009219822.1:31331-31976 GCF_000690835.1 Fulmarus glacialis
CGGTGTTGCTCTGAGACTAGCAGTGTTTTATGAGACTAACAGTGCATGACACTTGATATGCAGAAAGGAATTTAGTCAAGTCCTATGTTCCATTTAGATGGAATAAATGCAATTTAACTCTCAGCTGACTGAAATACAGTTGACAATCTGATCCAGCATTATCTGAAGCAAAAATTACCCATACTTATTTAAGGAGTTTTATCCCATTTAAGAAGGGCTTGGCTAAGCTGAACCTGAAAGTTTTTTCCCATTTAAATACTGGTTTTGATTCAGTTGTTATAGGATTTAATATTTTTCTTTAATTTTTATTTTTGAAAGACTAATCAGTTGCAAAATTGCAACCCTCTATTGAAAGGGTTATTTTGTGTTATTGCTCTGTATGACTGTTTCTCTTTTACAATGACTGACTTGTTTGTCTCTGAATATTATATTAACTTTCTCTCTATAGTAGAATTAAATCTGATCCTTTCTGGCAGAAAAATTTACTTTTGAAAATGTTGAAATAAGACCTTAAAACACTACTTACTGCAAAATTTTAAAATGGATATACTAAGGGCATTTAACTTTCAACTTTCAAGTTCAAATGTTCAGGAAAAACTAAAAAAAAAAAAAAAACCCGAAAATCTAATATTACCTTATTCTGAA
>NW_009219822.1:32063-45435 GCF_000690835.1 Fulmarus glacialis
GGGGGGGCGGGCTTGCTTTATATAAAATTGAACTGAAAATTTTCACAAAATGTCTTAAGAAAATGCTTCAAGAAATATTCAGAAGCAATGCAAAGAATTTCTCCTTTCCATATGCTTTGCAAAAATATTGCTACTACCTTCTGCATTACAATGTGAAACATTGTCTTGTTCAGTCTCTACGTCTTTGAGTGGAGATGTATTAAAGTTCTTGCTCTGAGGCAGGCACCACAGGTCCTCAATCTGGCTTTATGTTGGATCCCTGTAGCAGCTGGCAGGAGGCTTTCAGTGCATTCTGCAATACATATGTGAACTGAATTGTACATAATTCATAGAGAGCGTTATTCTTCACGTATTTTAAATAAAATCTAAGTACTCTTCAGTGTGGGTTGAATTCAGTTCTCCGATACATTGTTTGTAGGTTTCACAGATGACTCTCTAGTTTCTGGCCCCTAGTGTCCTATTTGTGGACCGTAAAAGGCTTTTCAACTCTTATAACTATGTATTTACCAAATGAGGTAGAAAGTCAGAGCTCTCCTTTGAAAAGATAGTGCACAATATCTCTGTCTTGAAGTACATAGGTATTGTTTCTGCACTATTCAATTTAGAAATGTGGAATTTTTTTGGAGACCAAAACACTTCTTTGATCAGTATATTCAGTGCAAGACTGATCAATTCCAAATAGAATTGGGAGTTGTTAAGCAGCTCTGGGGACAAAAAGAAAACCATGGGATGGACCTCTTTAGCATAAAGCTCAGTCTGAAATGACTTGAAAATAAGCAAGCTGCACCATCTACTTCTGCTAAGCTTCTGGGGTTATGTCTCGTTGGCTATGTGTGCAGAATATGATAGCTTTATTTACCTTTTTCCTTCTCCCTGTTTAAAGCAATACTCTGATATTATAGGTGTTTGCACAATATACTTGCCAAAACTCTCATAATGCTAATTGGTTTCAAATTGTGCTCATTCACTATAGCACACATTATTGCTGTTAGATTATTTTCTGAGGCTGTGTTCATCTCTGCACAAGCTTCACCAAGTAGCTGTTTTATGGCTTCAGATTATCTGACTATGAGATCAACGCTGTCTCTTAGGCTCCTGTACACATTTTTGCTAAATGCTACAGGTTACTTGGATCTTGCAGGCAAAGAATACCTTTGCGTGGACAAGAGAGCCATTAGAAGTAGCAGAGCATGTAAAGTTAGTTATTAAATACACAATCTTGATAACTTTACTGTTTTGTATTACATTTCCTTGTAATCTGCAAAGTTCCTTAGAGAAGCACTTAGCCATGTTGAATTGTTACTAACTGGAAGCTTAAAGTGTGAAGTATGAAATGGGGCACAGTATTTATGCTTTGCTAAGCATGTATTTCCACATCTAGTTTTCACAACTCCAGTTAAGGCATTTTAATTACAGTTTAAAAGAATCTCTTTACTAAAAACAACTAAAGCTGATGCTAGAGAGGTTCTGGGATATCCTGTTGAGACTGAAGAATTGAGGTCTGAATGGACCCAGTATGTGCCAAATCTCCTCAGCTAGCATCACGGCAGCTGTTCTCTGGGCAAACCGAGTCTGCCCAGTACTTCTCAGGAACAAAAAAATTTGTCTCGACATCAGCAAAAATTATTGAATGACACTTGTCTTAAAACTGTACTAGGCTATTTGTACCACTTGTGTTTACTTCTGTTTTCACTGGAAATGGGATATTGCTGTTTCTGTGAGAACTCATGTAGGGTGTGGTTCAATTTGTGCATGCTGGCTTGGTGTTTGACAGGTACAGACCGTTCTGTGCATGACTACTCATCCTATAGAGGATCTTCAATGCCCTGAAATACAGGAGTATTAAATACAGGAGTAGAGCCAGTTCCGACCTGGGCTATACCCCCATCTGAAACCAGTGGGACAGTTTGGTTTTTAAATGGAGGACAGAACTTGGTTTGAGTTCTGTGTGCTTTGGAGCAGAGGAAACCAAATACGCTCATGGAGTTCCTGAATGCTACCTTTGAAAAAAGTATTTAACTTAGGACTTTATAGGCAGGGTCTGAGTAAATTAATTAGTGGCCCTTTGTAGGGACCATTGTTTAATGTTTATTTTCAGGTGCACCCTGAAAGAACTTGTGGACACTGAGGCCTGTTTTACAATTGATTAGTAGATTGGCCCAAAAAACTGTGTAAGATCAGAAATAACTTTATTTCGGTCTCTTCCTGGAGAGAGACCAGCCCAGGTGTGGAAAAGTGGAAAGTCTGAGTGGTAAAATCACAACTATGCCAACTAGTTCTTGCTGCCACCCTCTTTTCCTGTTTCTCAACTACTGTAAATCATCACTTTCTCTACCACTGCGCTAATCCCAGGATATTGTATCACTCAAAACTATTTCTCTAGAGTAAAAGAGCTTTTTACTTTGAGCAAGCTAGGAGTCATCCACCTTTATCCCTCTGCCCAAACATTCCCCCCCCCCCTCAAAACCCATATTTTGTCCAGAAAGAGTTTTCCATTGGGGAAAGTGTTTAAAAAAACCCCAAAAGTTCTTTAGCTGCCTTATTATGATGGGCATTAGTCTTTTTTTTTTTCTTCTACATGGATAAATGGGGGAATTGACAGGATCCTCTAGGTCAAGCTGTTTTGAACCTGGGACAGCAAGAAAAGCTGAATTCTGAGGTGATAGATCTATATGCTACTTTGTTGTGATTTGCTTATCAGGCTCTTAAATTAAAATTCTTTGAGGTTTAATGTTTTGGTTTGGGGTTTTTCCCTTTCTGAATAACTTTGGTTTTTAAAAGCATGCTGGCTTTGGCTGGTTTAAGTGATGTGCTCATGGAAGCAATATAACACTGATAACAAAATGAAATGTCTAAATTAATCTCTGATGTCAACTACAGCTATTACAGTGTTGGGATAAGCCAGCAAGTAAAGCTGTTCCAGCACAGCTCTCAGCTGGAGATGATGGCTGTGAAGAAGACGGAAAGCCATGCCCCCTTCATACCTTAGGCCAGCTAAAGAGTGCTGGCAGCATGCCAGTCCCCATTCCTTTCCCTGCCAGTGGCAGGAGAGCAATAGTAAATGCTGCCAGATGTGGAGACATCCTGCTGTGTGGCTGTGTCCAGGACTGGTGATCAGGCAACCTCTCTGGACCCTTCTCAAACCACAACTGCACAGAAACTTGCCAAGCCATGACAGGCATGGTTTAAATAATCCCACAGCCTCAACCTAGCCTTCTTGGCCGGTAGGTGGAAGGTGGTTTCATATGGTAGTTTTGTAATTTTAGTGCACTTTTTTTGGGGAAAAAAAAAAGGCTTTTTATACCCTGAACCTGAAGATTAGTGTGGTCTGTAGCTCAGGTTAGGAAGACCATCACGAAATAATAGCTGTCCTGAGTAAAGAAACAGTTAGGTTTGGTTACTTTCACTGTTGCTTTTTTCCAACATCTGGAAGCTGCCACCACACCCAAAACTGCAGGAGCAAATTGTAGAAACCCCACGCCTCTCCCTTTCCAGCTTGTTCCTTGTTTGCTGGGCAGCACAAGAAAAGAACCCCTAACAGTATTGCTTTTGCTCTGGAGAAGCAAAGCATGTGAAGTGAGCACCCTGAGCACTCTTCTGGCTTGTTCCAAGTTTGAGATTTCTCCTCCAGAAAGTGTTTTCTCTTCCCATCATTATACAATTCAGTCCAGCCTGCTAATCCTGGCTTCAATGATAAGTGATCTATCTTGCCTGGAGCACTCGAATTCCTAAGTTGCTGACGTATTTCTCATGCTGCAGGCTACCTTCCAGACCTTGAGATACACGACAGTTTTGCTGTTGACTTGTAGAAGAATGGGAATTTTCCCTTTCTTGATATATGCACTGCTGTCTTAAAAACAAATCTGTGACTGTAAAGTGAAGATTAGGTGTGACTTCTGTTGCCTGGCATTTTATAACCTCAGTGGTACCAAGAAATACTTGCTGATATAATAATGGCAATAGGCTTTAAAGCATCATAGAAGTATAAAAGATGCAGCACCTGGCAAGACCTGCCTAGCTCTAGTATGTCCAGGATATGAAGATGCAGACGGAGCTGTTATTTCTGTGAAGGTATAGTGTTCCTGGGAAGCCCAGTCGTCTCCGGATATAAAGCCTCCTTTCTCTCACTAGAAATCTTTTTTCTGCAAGGCTTGCATTAACTGTTTCCTTGAGTGTGTTATGTCTCTGCCTCTGTCTGCCTGTGCTCAGTGTGAGTGTTCATTTGAATGATGCGTTGCAAGTATGCAGTTTGGAGAATATTGTTGCTCATTATTACAGTGGAGTTCCTTTCCATGGTTTTGTAAGTGCGCTTCAGTAATTGCTGCTTCATATCTTGGGTCAAAGTGCTCTCCTAGTCCAAGGAACAGGTATTAAATTACATTCCCTGCTTAGCTTTCCAAGGTTTCTGCTTCTGGCAAGCAGCTGGTCTATGCAGCCACTCTGGAGTTGTAGTCTTCAGCCTCCCAGAAAACAGCATTGAGTGTAATCTCAACATGAGTCTGCATGAGGCAGAGCAATCCCAGTGCCAAACAGTATTGGTACGATTATCAAAAAGAGCAAGGAAACGTGCCCACAGCAGAGCAACCTAGCTTAAAGACAGGCAGTGGTTTCTCAAAACTTACCCAGAAGTGCTCTGTAACTGAATGGAGTGTTGCAAAATGCAGTAGTGTGGCTGAAGCTCATTGCCTGTTTTTTATAAGCAAGTGAGGTGACGATACAGTTGCAATCATCCTGTGTTACGCCTGGGTCTTCAGGCCTGCCAGCAGCCCGTCAGAGGGCACTTCCATTCCAGGCAGCGTTTAATTTTTCTGATACAGAAATGCATCCGATAAGAGGTGGAGCAGGACAGCTGGCCTGCTGGCTGCAGGAGGCCAAGGAGGATCTCTGCTGATGGGACAGGAGTTAGCTGGCAGCCTGCTGATGAAAAGCTGCTTTTCCATGGCCAATCTGTATTTCATTACCAGTCCTCTGTATAGTCCGGTCCCCGAGATGGGAACTAATGCTTGAGAAATAAAAAGAAAGGAAAAGAATCTCACTTTATATAATGCATTATAGATCTTATGCCATAATAATTCAGGATTTTTTGATTGTTATTTTTATATTGATTATAATCTGATTTTTACCAATTTAACAAGCTCAATGGCTGAAGCTGTAAGACCAGATAAACCTGCCTATAAAACACCAGCTTGGTCTTTGTGATATGTATGTCCCAGCTCTGCATAGACAGGCAGTAGGCTTAGATATTGGCAAATCTGTTTTAACATAAATTGTTTGCTAATTTGGGTTTCTATATCTAGAAGCAAGAATAACTTCCAGTAGTATTGCCCTTGATTTGAACACTTAGAGCCCTGTCTTTGCCTCCTGCTCCCCATTTTAGGTCAGGTGTTTTGGCTTTCTTTGTAGTATAAGCAAGAGGTCTACATCATGCAAAAATCTACTTGCTTGACAGTGCTTTCTATCTTGAGGTCTTTAAGCTATGCAGTTGGAGAGTGATGCCACTAACAAGAGCTTATTTATAGCTTGCTCAAAGGAACAAGGTATGCTTACTCTGTTCTGGATCTTTAAAATTCCAGGCACTTCATACTTCTGGCTCTTTTGCACATCCCTTCACCCTTGTCCTTGCTACCTGTTAATTGACTATGCCATTGAAATTGATACTGAGTTTTTTTTATTTTCCCCTGTCTCTACTGAGATCACCCCGAGGCCATGGCAAGATTCTTTTTTTTTTCCTTTTGAGAAAGAGAAGGACCATGTTTGATGTGATGCCAAAAGTATACTTTCTATGCATTACTTGGGTAGTGAAATCCATATGAGGAAAAACACTTAAAGTCAAATTTTTATTGGTTAGCTTTGTTTCAGATGCTTATTCTGTTTCACTAAATAAGGAGGGCTCGTACCAGAGATCTGTATGGGATCTAATTGTATGGCGAACTTGCTGCTAATCCCTTTTTTTTCGAAAGGCCCCTAAATCCTGCAGCTCAGCAGCAGTGTAGTTTATACACATGTGAATGGTTAACTTACTGCAGAATCCCCTCTTCCCCCAGTGGTGCAGCTATGGCAAATCTGCTCCTGCCCTGAGGAAGACTTAAATATCTCTCCCCTTACTGCTCTGCTAGTGTTTTTATAGATTCTTAAGTTGAGTACACTATAGTGGTAGTTTAGCTCCTTGGCAGAGAGGATATTAATTTGGTTTGAAGTAGGTAGCTCTGACCCATCAGTTGCTGCCTGGCACTGATCTTTCAATCTTGGTCAGATGGCATCTTCTGAATCCTCAACTGCTTCCACTTAAGCTAGTGGGGCAGCTCCTATCAGCTATGCAAAGGCCATACTTTGGAAGAGGATGTTACATGATTCAACTTATTGGTGGGCAAAAGAAACCTGGTTAGAGGGAAGTGGACAACAAAGAAATGCTAATTTTCAGTACTTTTTTTAGTTTAATCTCAGAACCCTTTGGCCTTTACCTATGGCATCATTCTTAGAAATGAATATAAAACTTAGCAGCTCACTGAAACTCAGTTTTCTTATATTCAGATAAATTATTTTTTCCTCAGGTTTTACACACTGAGGCATGTATGTGTAATTTTCAGCCTTTGATTTTACTTGCCGTGGTATCAGGCCTATCAAAGGAGTCTTTTTGTGTTAATTTCTATGGCTTTCTGCCCTGGGACTGTATTAATCTTACACTGATTTACTGGAGCAAAATTTCTGGGATAAACTCTCCACACTGCTGTAATCCATTTTTTCAAGTGGTGAATAGTCATACAGCCTTCATTAAATACAACTAATCGCGTGTTTAACTCCGAATGCACATGGGAGGAAAGTTTTGCTCATATACTTACATCAAAGAGGAGAGAAACGCTAGCCTAGTTGAAGCAATAAAATTTTAACAATGTACTCAAAGAAATGAGAATAGATGGTAACACAGTACGAACTTCTCTCTTCCCATGATTTGTGTGGCACTGATACTTATTGCTATGTATATCTCTTCTATGGGGATTCATAGCCAAGAATGTATTTAAATATGAATGGGCAACATAACTCATGTACAGGTACTTAAGTTTCCAAAATGTTCACAACTTGCCTAAACTTTGTGTGTAGATTTATCCCCTTCGTGTTCTCAGCAGATTAAAGATGAAAGTGTACAGAAGAAGTGTATATTGTTGTTCTCACTACATTATCATTTTTAGCCACATAAGCACAGATGCTTTTTGGTAGGCTAACTAAGTTAGATACATCTAAGATGATTAAAGAGATTACTTTATTGCTGCTTTGTCCTATCTTAATTTTCCACCTAAACATCTGACAAGGGTGTTCTTAGCTAAAGCTTGCTTTTCTTTCTTTCGGAGTAATGAAAAGCGCTTTTTGCCCTTTGAGCTAGAAGCTTCTTTCTTAGTCTATTTTCTTGTACAAACATTGCTTCCCTCCAAGGCCCTCGGCAGTCACTCAGCCTCTGCGTTACAATTCTTTCTGCAGTGTAAAGTGAGGATGATAATAACATCACTAATCGCACCTTCACAGCAGTGTGGTAAGAATTAGCTAGTTACAGTTTGCAAGTTGCTTTTATGATAACGTGTTATTGGTTCTAGCCTTATTCTCATTGAAGTCAATAGCCAAAATTATGTAAATAGCATAGTATTCTTCAGCACCCCCCAAAGGAAAAAACAAAATCCGTGAAGGCAGGAAACTATCAAGGAAATGGAAGGCAAAAAGAAAAACTGGAGAATTCCCTAAATTGTCATCATGATCGTATGAATTCTGGCTAATATCATGTTGCATCTATGAAATTTGCTACTTTATTTCTATTAAAGTTTAATAAAAAGGTTGTTTGCTTGTCTTCTGAGCTATATAATTGTACTGGGCAATCTAAGAGACTCGAGAAAACAAGGAAAAGTGTGGATTTAAGTGAAATAATCCATGCTGAACTCTTCCATGCAGCTTTCTGTAATTGTATAATTATTTGAAATATTTCCCCTGGCAAGCAGAGGATACTAAGAATTAGCCTTGTGGTAAACTGTCCTGGTTTCGGCTGGGATAGGGGTAAATTTCTTGCTAGTGCTGTGTTTTGGATTTAGTATGAGGAGAATGTTGATAACACACTGATGTTTTCAGTTGTTGCTAAGTACCCTCCTAGTCCAAGGACAGCTCCCATGCCTACTGACTGAGCTAGGTACACAAGATGGGAGGGAACATAATCAGGACAGCCAGCTCAGCTGGCTAATGGGGTATTCCATACCATGTGACGTCATGCTCAGTATATGAATGGTAGGCGTGATCCAGGAAGTACCGATCGCTACCTGGTTATCGGTCAGCGCGGGTGGTGAGCAATTGCATTGTGCATCACTTATTTTGTATATTTTATCATTATTATTCTCCCTTTTCTGTTTTATTAAACTGTCTTTATCTCAACTCACGAGTTTTTCTCACTCTTACCCTTCCGATTCTCTCCCCGTCCCACTGGGGGGGGGGAGTGAGTGAGCGGCTGCGTGGTTGGTTAAACCACGACATAAACCTAACAGGCAGGTGATGTTTTGGATAATAACTGATCCTTGGTCCTGCAGCAGTAGCCTTTATATCATCCGCAAATAATTGAGCTAGACTGTTACTCACAAAGCTGAAGACAGTGGAAAGATGAAAGGCTATATCTTTCATTGTCTTGAATCCCACTTCAGTTGTCTACAAAGAATGAAAATTGCTTTCCTGTAGTCTTGTATTGCACTTTTATATACATTGCCTTGCAAATATAAGGTTAGGTGTTTGTTGTTACATCTGAGCCAAAAGCAATTTGAGTTTTTGTTGAAGCTACAGTTATGATCGTAATGGGAGCAGCAGCAGAGGCGCTGCCTGGACACAGTGCTACGCCTGGCCTCCGTCCTGAATCGGAGGAGTTTGAGGGTTGGTAGCTTAGCTCACGCTGTCAGTTCATGCACAGGACTGTGTGCACAGACTGCATGCAATAGGCTTTTTATGAGTAGGACACATGCCTTTTAATTTGTTCTGTTTCTTGTTAAGTTACGAGGTGGCTGGAACACAGCTAGCAGAGAAAGTACTCAATAATATTGTGTCTTTGCCCACCAGCAAGGAAAATGTATGTTCTCAGTCATTATTTACTAAGCAAGTAACTAAACATTATCCTAACCTCTGGTGAAGGACGGTATTGAAGGACTCTGCAATGCAAAAGAATGTTTCCCACACAGCCTAAAATAAAAATCAAGTGTGTTAGTTACAGAAAGAGGCACCAACTCATTAATAGAAGGAAGTGCCTTAACCTGTTACGTGATCCAGCACAGGCATAAGATCATCTTGAATATTTGCAGCAGCTTTATCTGCCAAGATCTTATCTTGTAGTATAACAAAAGCTTCAGTCAGTTTTCAGGAGCATTTCATTTTATGAACAGATGCCACAGGGTTATCATGTTTAGTTTGACAGGTTCTTTTTTTCTTAAATAAAATGACTGCTCAGAGCTGTGTTCACTTTTGCATCAAGTATCCTGTATGTTTCAGAATAAGAGCGTATAATTACCCTTGATACCTTTGCAAAACAGAACTGTATCAATTGGACTATTCCATGTGCAATTTTTTCAAGCAAGTTAGTCAATTGCTCACTATGCTTGAAAAAAGAAAGCTCTTTAAAGCCAAGTGGGTGGCTTCAGTCTGAATTTAACTTCAGGGAAACATAAGCAGTTAGTCTTTGAAATCTCTTTGGTAGTGGCTCCCACCTCAGAGTTCAGCACTACTTTACTTTAGAGACAATCCAGCTGGGACTGGATACTGGCTGTTGTTAACTAACAGAGTTTTATCAAAGGAAATATGCTGATTTACACTTGCAGAGGCAGTAACGCTCAATATTTTTAGGTCTTAAAGAAGCCTATTGGAAGAGGTCTTAATGCATTGATAATTTTTTTTAAACTAAAAGTATTTCTTTTAAACAGGAACATCAACATCTTAGATCTGCCAGATGAAATTTTAGGTCCTTCAAATATTTACATGTGCAAATGAGGTGTATTTGGAGCGTGAAACAAAGGGAAACCATATATATAACAGTGGGGGAGAAAAATGCATCATTTTGGAAATTAAAATATTTCCCTGGCTGGGGGGGAAGGGGAAGGAAGTACCCTTGACATGTTAGTAAACTGAATACTATTGGGGTACAAACCTTATGCAGAGCTGAGATAAGAAAAATTTATTAGAATATTATTTCAGGGCAAACTGAACTGATGTGAAGCATTCAACCTTTCTAACGCTGTAAGAACAGCTTTATTTTCTCAATTAAAATGTCTCATCAGAGTTTAATATGCTCTAAAATATACTAGGAGTACAGGTCAAAAATAGGGAATACAATGGCTGAACTGCTTCATTAGACCTGACCTGCTGAAACCTTTGCAATCAGTCTAGTCTCATCCACTATTTTCTCACTATGAATGTATTCATTATCATTACTGCTTCAAGTTAATTCGGACTACACTTCAGTAAGTGGATTGAACAATATTACCTGATCAATCTTGGATATAATATAAGATGAAGCTCAAAGTTACAGTTCTGATTTGTCTCTAGTACATCAACCCATTTTTACTTAGTCTACTGACTTCAGTAGCCAAACTTCCTAAACTTCATTTGGGCTTGAAAAGAAAGGAAAGACACCAAGCTAATTCTTGTTAATAACGGAAAATACCAGCTTTGTCTAATGTTTTTCCAACCCAGTGAATGTATCTAAATCCTGTGAATTTTTCTCAGGTGTCAACCTGAGGCATAGTGGCCATCTCGCTTTCTCCAGACAGTGAAGTTAAGTATACTGGGACTGATTTGTAATATGTTGATTTTGGATACATGTGTGGATGATCTCGTGCTGATGTAAGTGGAAGACAGACTTTGTTGTGAGCAGCCCTCTTCAGTAGGAAGAGCTTGATGTTTCTTCCTGGAGATGTTCTCTAATGATTCTTTCAACACCTTGCAGGATGAGGTCACTTCAGCTTGGGTCACAACTTGCAGAAGATGGTCAGCTCTCTTTGCCTTTTTTCTGAGTGTATTTTTAGAAAGGATCAGGTGAAATAATAGGTGAAAAGCAGCTAGCTAACGCTGGGTGAAGAAAGACTAAGGTGATTCTGATGCTGTAAAGAAAAGTTTTGGAGGTCTTTGGTTGATGACATGCCACCAGTGTTGGTCTACTTGATCTACATGCCTCGATTCCTGGTTTACAGCCTTGCATAAAACAAGTATTTTTTTGTCAATTAGCTAGAACAATTATAATAGTCTGTTTTACATGAATATAGCTGGACAGGCAAATGATGAGATCGTTGAATAAGAATTTGCTGGTAAGCAAAAACTGTTGCCATATTTTATAGAAGCAAAAGCTTGGTTCTGGTGAAGGCTGGACAAAATCTAGGGGTGCTCTGGTCTCTTGCCTCTAGGGGTTTCCAGAGTCCCTTGGTGCTTGGTCGTTATTTCAGGCTTGGGAGCCCCAAAACTCTTCTACTGATGAAAAGCCCAAGTCCCATTGTCAGAAAGAGGCTCACTCTTCATGGATTTGGTCCTTGACATTTAAATGCTTTTTTTTATCTGAGTGGTGGACTACTGTAGAGTGCTCTGTATTCAAGTATGCTTGAATTGTGCTCAGACTGGAGCTAGCACAGAAAATAGCAGTCTACCTGAAGACGTAGCTGAGCAAGTACGATGATACCTATAATCCCCAGGCTGCCCTGGTAGCATAGGGGCTACAAGGTGATACTTGCAGTGCTACTTCTGCCTTCTGCGAGTCCTAAATGACCTCCCTAATACATGCTGTGTGTTTTCTTGTTTTGCTCTGCTGTGCCTGTTCCCTAGAAAGAAGTTCATGAGATGCCTGAGAGCTGGTGAGCACCAGTGTTATTGTCATGGGCTGCTCCTCCTCTGTAACCTTTCCATCTGTCTTGGAGACAGGCTGGCAAATAGGGGAAGCTTCAAATCCAGTTGTGTGGATTATGCCTTTGTGGAGTTCTAATAGGATTTCTCGTAGCTGAAATATGATAGCAAAAACTTCTTGTGAAAAGAATTTGTTGCTGATTTTGTTCATGATACTGTATGTAGAGCTTAAGAAGGACAATCTTTTAATTTTAAAAAAAGAATGTGTTAGCACATTGCCCTCTTTACTGATCATATTGTAAGGGGAGGGGGAAGGGAAGATCGTATTGTAATTTTACAAATGTGGAGGCTGGAAAAACTCACTCACTTGTTCCATGATTTTTTCTTTTCTAAATTGAGAAAAAGAAAGATGGAGCTACAATAAAGAATGAACTCAATGATACACCATTTCGCTGGGGCTGCTTTTCCAAGCAGAACTGCATTTTGCACTTCTGTGTATGAGGCTATAAAGGTCTGGTAAACATTTTTGCTAATTTTGACATACAGTAAATAAGGTTGCGCACTCCCCAGGCCAGAAATGATATATTATACTCCTTGATCACTGTTTTTCGTTCTAGGGAGTAATGTTATTTAAATAAGTGGCACTTGAAAGCTGTATGTGAGACAGTCTGTGGTCCATGAGGCAATTTCTGTATTGCTAACAAATATAGGTCTTCTAACTTAATATACACCCTCTATTCGAGGAAGCAATGCAATGAGAAAAGACCTTTTGATTTTTCTGACATGCAGAACAAATCTCTTATGGGGAAAAAATCTAGCTCAAAGTAGTGCTGTTTTGGTGAGCAGCAGTTTGCTGCTGCTTTTTGCTCTGGAGCTGGTGTTATATCTGTACGTTTAACAGAGCCCTCCTGCTGCTCTTATAGTGCTCACTGCAGGCAACGTTGCATTCTGTTTGTTTTTAAAGTTAATTCACAACAGTGTCCATGTCTCAGCAGGGGAAGTCCAGCACTTGCAGATGGGCAGGACCTGATAAAACAGAACGAGGTAGGGAGGGGTCCCCCAGGCAGGGCGCCCCTGCTCCTGAGCCTGCCCCAGCACCCCCTAGTCCCAGAGGTGCCCTGGCTACCCACCAGCACGGTGGGGTGGTTCTTGCTAGTGCCTATGCTCTCTGAGCGGGGACTGAGGTGATGCCAAGCCCACAAAGAGAACAGTGGGTGTGCCATGCATGTGACAATCTTTAGCTTTTTTGTGTTGCTCTGGGCCATGCAAATGTTGGTATATGTTTTCTTAAAAAAAAAAAGCTTTGACTATTTCTCACTAAAACTGCTTATTTTTGTTTCTCATCCTTTCAGCATAATTCTTACTGAAATAGCTTTGTATAAGGGAATAGAATCTGTATTAGGATATTCTTGCCTGTGTCCCAAGGAAATACTGGCAGATTGTTCTAGTCTGAAAATATGCAAGCTATGCTGAATGGAAAACTATACCAGGGCTGCTGTGAGCTCATCGTTTCCAGACCTCCATTGCTGGAGCTATA
>NW_009219822.1:45451-63045 GCF_000690835.1 Fulmarus glacialis
TAATGTCACTGTTTTTCTGTAATGCCTGGGGATTTGCTTGGCAGGTTTCTCTTTCCAGCAAGTTCCCTGTCCCTCTTCTGTTCTTTCTTAACTCCTAGCTCCTCTTTCCCAAGAAAGAGAAGCCCCTTTCTAGCTTTCTACACTCCTCTCTGGAACCCACCCCTTATCCTGGCACTGCAAAAATGCTGCACCATGCCTTATTTCAGAGCTTGATCAGGCTTATACTGGGTAGGGGCTCATTAGTTAAGGGCTAGTGAATCGGCTGTGGTGAGAGGGACCTCAGCTGAATTCCACATTTCAAACCAAGACAAATGTAGCCTATGTTCAGCTGTAATTAGTGTTTGTGTGTGTGCATATATAAAAATAAAAAAGGTAGTCTAAAGTGCGATTATTTTTTCCCTTGTTGCAAGTGCATAAGTATTCTAGATGCACTTGTCCTTGAAATTGTCTCTGTGGGTGTAGTTTTGACAGCTTATTTCCATTTGATCACTTTTTTGTTATTTGGGGGGAAAAAACAATGATGTTTGTATCTGCAGATGTGAACAATTAATCATTTTCTGTTGGCATTAAGTTTTCACTGATATCACAATCTGAATTTGAAAACTTCTCTCTCAGCTGGTCTCCACTGGTTCTCCATTGAGCCTGGTCAAAGAAGAGCAAATAACCATGCAGCAAACCTCTCCTTGTAGCTGAGGAGGACATAGCTGAGAGTCGGTTCTTGCTCCTTGAATGTCCGCATGTGCACATGCTCCTGCAGAAGGGGGAAGGCGAGCTCTTTTCCCTTAGAGATCTGGTACAGATTGTCCTACCACAACTACTATTTACTGAAGCTACTCTATGCTGAAGGGCCTTGCGCCTGTGCTTCCACGTGCCCTTGTTTCCAGCAAGTCACATGCACCACTTCACTATGAGGAGGCACCGCATGTGTCTTCTCTACATCTCATCTGCACACCTTAATATTACTTATGTACTAGGATTATTTTTATCTTACCATAGTGTACTTGGAGCCTCTTTGCTTTCCAGAATAGTGCTGCTCTTTCCAGTTGCTCTTCTGCTGGCTGGTTCCAGAGATGTGGACAGAAACAAAACACTTTTCTCATTTCAGTATTATTTGTGAGACCTTGCATGAATCCACCAGAGAGAACCTGCTTCTCTTAGCTCATCCCACCTGGTGCATTTTGAATATATTGCCAAGTGATAAGTACAAATAATTGGTGAAATCGTGTTCAGTGATAGTATAGAGACTTTTTTTCTTTCATCTGCTGCCCAGTGCATTCTGCAAACAGAAGCTCTTCCTTCTTATGTTATTAAGGTCCCTAAGCTCCCTCCATCTCTATTTGGCCAGATAGTTAAGAGGTGAAAACTGAGAGATTTGTAAGTCTGGCTTTCCTGCTTTTTGATAAGACATGTATGATCAAATTGCAAGTGCTTGTTCCTCCTTTTCATATCTATGCAAGTTAAAGTACATGCCCACATAATCTTACTCTGGGTCCTGGCACTGCCCCAGTGCACCTGCAATATGTAGATTTCTCACCTGATTTTTAACTCTACTGCACAGAACTTATCTTCCCTCTCATCAAGTCTTTTATCCCATCATGAGAAGGAACACGTCTGCTTAATTCTGCAATCCTTGTTGTCCTTTGCATCTCCATCCCTCGTGTTCCTTGCTACAAACTGTGATGCTTTGCTACCTGTCATTAATCCTAGACATGTCCATCTGCCACTTGACTGCTGACAATCCCTCTAGCAAAAACCTTGCTTATTGTGAGAGATGTAGTTTAGGTAACACAGGAGCTGTTTGTTTCTCTGAAAATACTTTTTAAAAATTTTGCTTTTAATCACACATAGAGGGTCTCTCCTTCCCCATCTGCACCCCATGAGATCACTGTTCCTCTGATGTTTCTTTATAGCACTGTGAGGCTTCTTTGTGTAATTTCCCTGCACCTACATCCCTCCCAATGAATGCAGCTGACCTCTTTGCAGATAATTACTTTTAGCTATGACCAGCTTCAGGGCTGGCTGTGAGAGGGCTGCACTGGGCTGTTGCATGCATCTTGGCTGTGTGTCTTCACGCTTTCAGTCTGAGTTCCTCCGCATGTGTCTCTTCTGCAAGGCAGAAGGTACGGTTTCCAAACGGTGGTCACTTTTCTCTCTTTGAAGCAACAACATTCAGCAGTAAGAAAACCTGACTAAGTAGTACAGAGCAGTTTTATATAGTTTGGCAAATTATTCCTAACCCATTACCTTATTAGCGTAATTTAATGGGGTGGCAGACAAAAATAACACTTTCAAGCCATCAGGGAGGAAGATTTCATGAATGAGCCTTACAAAAGCTAGCCGTGCTCAATGGGATTACTAAGGGAGTTACTCCTCACCTGCAAGAGATGTAAAAAGTTTCTAGTTTGGCTTTCTATGCTAGAGAAATTAGCTTAAGCTGGAATGAAGGTAAGATGCAGAGTCAACCTGGCAGCTATGCATAGCAGCTTCTGCAGTATGGCTGATGAGCTGCAAGAATAAGGTATAGTATTGCAGGTATAATGCATCCATAGCAATCTCGGTAACCTGTGCCTTTGGAAAGCCTTCCCAAAGAGGACTGAGAAGGACAAGAATCCTACTAAAAGAATATAAAAAAGAACTGGGCCTGACTGCAAGAAACTTTCCATTATTGTTCATTAATCCATTAATACATTTGTCAATAAAAACATGTGCATTAAAAATAACAAAAGACATCAGTCTTCCACAATGTTTCTGATAGAAATAGATGCTGTGCAAAAGATACTTAAAATGGGAGATTAACCTTTATTGCCCTCTTGGAGAAAGTTATTGTAAACATTCAGTTGTAAAAGGTATAAATAGTAGATTCCCCTATTTCTGCACTCTCCTCGAGCTGTCTGGTTGTATCTTTAAAAAAAGTTATATGATTATTTTTGAGTATCCTGTTCCCTTGTACATCCTTAGTTATGCTTCCTGGAGCAAAAAATGTTTTCTGTCCCACACTTGTTACATATAGTATTTGATATGATATTTTGTTTGCTTTGTTTCTCAAAATTTAAGTTTGATAGCATGTGCTCAATAGTGAAAATCATCAGCTAGGGTCATCTGGGTAAACAGAACTTGAGAGAAAAGGCTTTTTAGTGCATAAGTCATTGACTCAAGTTTTCAGACTGCTTTGTTCCTTTGAATGCTGGGAGTTGGGAGTGGAGGAGACCCAAGAGATACCTGGAGTACTGTGGGTTCTTCTTATTTTTGCTTCCGTTTTCAGACAGCTAATATTTGTTCCTTTCCTAAACTGGTGCTTTTCTCACCTTGGACTGAATCCAAACTCTTTCTTACTTTAAAAAGTAAGCCTAACAAACAGTCTGACTCAGACAATGGAACATTAAGCCACCACTCACCTTTCAATTTTGTTATTGCATGGGTTTAGCACTATCGCACTGATTACAATAAAATATTCAAAAAACTAAAATTTAAAAAAGTTTATCAAAAGGAGAGCATGAACTAGGTAATAGAAGTCCTAGAACCAGAAACAGAATGATGTAGATTCTACATCACACAAAGGAAAAAAAACCCCAGAGTTAAATTGGGCATGCAAAATGGCATAAGAACAGTAACCAATTCATCTTCACGGATGTAAAATAACATGATTCAGTGCAGGAGTGTTGCTGTGCTATGGGAGTATGTGCACATGAATTAAGATGCCTGTCCCGAAGTATGTCACTCCCATAAACACTCACTGTACAGAATGATGGATTGGATTCAAATATGTAAAGGTAATGTTACATGAGGCACTGTAGTGCCACTGAAACAGTAGATCAGGAGAAAAACTTCTCAGCTGTTCTGGGAAGCTTTAATTCCCTACAGGAAAAGAAGCATATAGCTCTCTAAAGCAAATCTCTCCCGGTGTCCCTCTTGTGACTTGCTGTAGGTGCCAGGATCCCGCAGGACACTGCTGTAACTTGCTGGGCGCTGCTGTCATCTGCAGGCAGTGCTGGCTCAGACTGAGCGAGCACACAGCTTGTCCGAGTTGTGACAGGCTCTTTTAGCCCTGACAACGAGCTAGAGCTGGATGGTGTAAAAAGATCTGTGCAGTCTTTCTCAGAAACTGAAGGTTTTCTTTTGCAGTTAGTGCAAGGTACATGAGTAGATAAATGCATGCAAAAGAGGACTTTATCAGCCCCCATGCAATTGAACAGGGAGACTGAAATACCCTTAAAATCCCAGAACATGATGGAATAATGGTTAATATTTCAGAAATGTATGTCTTACTAGTTCATACAAACTCCGACACTGTGTAATCATCCTATGCAATAGAGAAAGCTGGGGCTTTCATCTGGATTTATTAACATGAACTACTTATGGAAGAGTTCAAAAATCTGTCTCGATGTTTAAACATTTGAGCATGGGTAGACACCTAACAATTCGTGGCCTACTATAATCAGCCTTGCGCATCATAAAACATGAAACGGAATCCTTTCTTTTAAAGCTGTTGTTAAGTCTAGATCAAAGGTAGCGGATTGTGCAGCATGCCCAGTTTAAGAAAGTGCCATTCAAGAGATTAATGTAAAACTGCAAACACTAATATTTTATGCTTAGTCTTATCTCCTATCTTTCCATTATATGGAAATGTTAGTGTTTATAGCCAGCCATGCCAAACTTCATCGAGCTCAGATGAAGAAAGAATAAAGGAACCCTTAGACTGGGGTTTTGTATTTTAAACTGACTACCTAGAAGTGGCATTGTGCTTTTCAGTGTTTCTGATCACTGGATGTTTGCAGCTTGCAGTCTCTTAATCATTTTAAACAGTAAGGTATTACATTCACCTGTCAGCCCTGTGAATCTGACCCAGGTATGAAAAAGTATATACTGGGTCTTGTGGCCCAGGTGTCCACAGTGAAAATGGTGATAGGGTCTGAATGGAGGCCAGCTGCCCAGTGTCCTCTTCAAATCCTTGCCTGTTCCATGCTCTGTGTGGTTTCCAAGACTGCAGGATTAAAAGGTGCACAAATGTGGTATGACTTCATGTGCTTTTTATCCATGCTTATGGAGATTTTTGCAAGTCAGAACTAACCAGCTTGAATTTCAAGGTTCTTGGGGAATTCGAAAGAGCAGTAAATAGAACTGCTTTCCTGCTCCGGGAGCAATTTTGACTGCGCTGTCGAGATTCGGAGATGATGGAATGTGGCTTTGCCCTTTAAACAGTCACTCTTCAGAGTACAAGTACATTAGCAGGAATTCCTCCTCTTCAGTCCTTTGATCCTCTGTAGTTATCTGTACTTCTTCAAGATTTATGGTGCCTACTGTAATGAGAGCAATCTTATATAATATATGCAGCCTTTGTACTTTCTAGACTAGAGCCCAATCCAGCTCTTAGTCCTTTGAAAAATGCCTTTGTGTCTGCCTGCCTTTTTCAGATCTTGGGCTTTCAAAGTGTAGAGACCTATATCTTTAAAGACCTATATTTTTAATAGTCTTTGGCTGTATTCTTTCCTGATGAAGATCTGGTAAGCTTAAAAAAGAGTTAATTGTGAACCAGTTCCAGTCAGAAGACCTGGTGGGCTGAGTGCCTAAATATGTATATACACACACAGTTTTTTAATGATGGTATGGAAACTATGTAGGCAATCTATTGATACAGTAATAAGTGTAAGGACTGCATGAATAATAGCTTTTACATTTGGTATTATGGCTTATTAGTGCTATCCTCTGTGATGATTCATTATTATAAAGCCTAATCGTTACAAGCTACAGTAGTGTCTCAGGCAACTTGGCATAATTACCCTGTGTTTTCTTCAAGAAAACATAAAGCCTGCCTTTGTCTGGCAATTGCTGAGTAATTGCTGAATAGTTACATGTTTATGTGATATGAAATAGAAATGATACCATAATATTTTCTCTTTTTTTCTGTCTGACTGCCCTTCCTAGTGATCAGGTTCTGCTTTTTGGTTTTGTGGGGGGTTTTTGTGTGTGGCTTTTTCCTGGTTCACACATAGTCTCCTCTTACTGGTGTTTTATTGGTATGATACATTGTGCTGATGCTGGTGAGTTTGCTGCCTCAAATGGTTTAGCAGTTAAGACCTAGACTTGAAAGATTAAGTACAGATGTCATCAAGACTTGTGCCATGAGATGCATGCTCCTCTTTTTGTGCTGTGCTGGCAGTAATTGAAACTTCCACCACTTTTAAAAGAAGTCTTCATTCCTGTATTTGGTATTTAGGTGACACTCCTCACTCAGTGTCTGATGCAGTCGTTGATTGTTGTGTATGTGTTTTCTGTTGGTTTTTTTGGGGGGAAGAGGAAGGGAGGGGATTGTTCTTGCATTGAGTGGGCATAGAGAGAGATTAACCCTATTTTTATAAGAAGTTTAGAAGTGGACGAGGCTTCCCAGGCTCAGTCAGTATCTTCTCAAATATCTGTTTTACTGCTCTTCCATCTCAGGAACACTTTATTTCACAGAATGGAGTCTGATTCTCTCATGTGTAACTCAAGTTATAAACCTAATGGGAGTAAAAGAAACAGTTACAGAGTAGCAAAGAAGCTGCTTCTGTCATATAACTTTTAAACAGACCCTTCATTTCGTACCTAGGTAGTGTACTACATAAAATGTAAAATATGAATATATGTGTACATTGGGTAGAACAATAACAAAAAAGACAAGATAGGCAGTTAACGTGTAAGAGTATTTGTCTGTGGGGTGTTGTGCAGACCAGCACGTGTGTCCCAAGGGTGGGCTGTGAGGAGACTGAATGCAGCACGGAAAGGCCTGCACAGGAGTTTCGCTCAGAGCCACAGGATCTGGTCAGAGGCAAATGCCCCCGAAAACACAACTGGAAGCATCTTCTTTCCCTGAGAGAGAGTATCCCCTAGGCTCCATGGGATTTTGCTCCACTTAACCTCTAATTTAGGAATGCCATATGGCATGCTGCCTTAAAAGCTGATGATTCCTGCTATATGCAGCAGATTTTGGAGAATGATTTTCACTAAGGGAGCAAGAGATGGAACACTTCATATTCCTGATATATCCAGTGCTTTTAAAGAAACATATTGGGGCAAACAAACACTGCTCAAACACTGTTTTAGTGCTTTTTGCAGTACCTTAATACCACCATCTGGTGAACTGAAATCACGTTACAGCTTATTTGTACGTTCTTTTATATGATTTAATGTACTTGTCTGATAAGGTGCCATGTTTTGACCAGGGAGCTGAACCTCCTAAAATAGGATGGTGTTACTTCTGAAATGCCACGCACTTATCTTGCTTTGTTTCCTGATCCTGATGGGCCCAATACAAGGGCAACAGGAATGCTCTTCTCATAGGCAGGATATTGGTGCCCTGTTCAGCCCATTTCGTGCTGCTGAGTCACTGGAATTAAAAATTGGAGCTCCAATTTCATTCTAAAAAACCCTATTGCTTGAATGACTTGTGACCAGTTCAACTCATGCAGGTTTTTTGGGTCTGACTGATTACTCTTAAGCAGTCAGTCTCAAGATGCCTACCTAATCTGAACCTCCAAACCTTCTGAGGTTCACCTCACTAATCTGTGCTGTTGCTCTTGAGTCTTGTATTTTTAAGGATGTGCTAAATACCCCACATTGCTCAATGTCATCATAATGTAAACTTATTCAATGAATGTTCTAATCACTTCATGTTGTGCCAAAGATCCCCTTTTTAAGTGTTTCTTCATCAGTTATTGATGAATAGGGTTCTTAAACTGTGAAATAGCTCTCCCAAACTGTCATTCTGGTTCTGTTCCAGCTTAAACATATTTTTGGTTTGGAATAAAATATGATTATTCAACATCTTTAAAAAGAAATTGGACCTGACCTGAGCCTGGCATTGGTTGCTGTTGCTCCTGTCTCTTTGAATTGCATCCAATTCAAAACCAAGTGCAGAAAAATATATCCAAACAACTAAATGTTATGCACAGTTTTTCCTAATTATAATATTTCAAAATCCCATAGTGTAAACTCTCAGACTAATGATTAATTGCTTATAATTAGTAAATAGCCCAGTGGAAAAAGAGGGTTTCTTTTGTGCTAACAGAATAAAGGGAAGGAAACCAACCATCTTGATTCTTATCCTGTGGGGAAGATTGTCTTTATTATGAATCAATTTAGATATTTTATTATTAACAAAGACAAGTTTAAGAGCAAGGACAAATGTTGGTAGCCCTGGCCTGCATGTTCACACTTTATAATCATTACATGTTATTCCTTTGATAGTAATTGCTCCTATGAACAGTAGTGACCATGTCCTTGTAGCAAGAAGTCCTTTGCAGCTAAAAGAAAAAGGCAATGTATCCTCACGTGCTGTGACCGGAAGTAAAAGAAAAGATCAGTCTTAAACACCTACTCTCTAAAAGGTATTTATTCTCTCATCTACCATGGGAGAAAAGAAAAAAGTAAAATTGAGGACAGGAAGATTACTCTTCTACTGTTAACTGAATCATGTCTTTTCAGAGTTTATAAAATATAACGTGATGATTTCAAATTAAAAGGAAATTAATTTTTCTGTTAGGTATTGAGACACACTAAAAGTTTACTGAAGCAGCATTCGGGTTTGTCCAGCAAGGCTTACTTTAAACCTGCTTGTTCACTATTAACTCAAAATCAAGATAGATAAATAATCTCATTAGTTTAAACATATTGGAACAGTTGGGTATTATGGACATCTTATTCTATGGACTTGTAAAGGAGATAGGCTTTCTAATTTGTTTTTCTAGTAGTGCTAGGAGCCCTATAGGAAGGGAGGACTCTAAATTAAATTGGGTTTAAGCTATAGTCCAATGGTAATATATAATACTGTTGGATCCCCATTTAGGTATTCCTCCCCTCTTAAACATCTTTTTTTTCTTTGATACTTTTCAAATTAATTTTCTTTGAAACTTATTTTCATATTTTTCTAATTGATTAAATAGGAGTTGTAATCGTCAGGCTAACCACAGTCTGTTTTTTTTATATTGTATTTTATTTATGAACCTTTTCTCTTTGTGTTTTACCCCTTCCTAACTTATCTATACATTTCCAAATGTGTGTATGTTGTCTAATTGCTTCAATAAACTATAATGCGCAATACCTAGACCAGTTATTTACCTTGGTTTTCATCATTCTTTTTTGTCTTACTCTTTGCAAGTGGGAACTGCTCAACTGTCTGTCTTGTTCCATAAAAGGTGCTTTACTAAAGATAGTTATGAGTGCCCTCAGACTAGGGACGATATATTCTGTTATATGCTCTTTAGTGACATTGAGCTGCACTTGTATGCTAAATGTAGGCTGAAGTGAAATTACATGACCATAGAGAACTACCTTACACTGGCCTGTAACATAGTTTCCCCATCCCCAGCAAATGCATTTATCTGAGTGTTATTGTTGGAGTGGAAAGCAGGATCCCACCATGCTGGAGAACCTGGAGAAGTTGCTCTTGTTTGCCCAGCATTGACTGGAAGATGGGAGGGACTTCATGTGGCTATAATGTCCTGAGGAAGGTTCTGAGATGTAAAATCACGGATGTGGTTACGAGAGAAAAAGCGAGCAAGAGTATGTGGTTGAATTTGGCTTGGTCACAAGTGTCAAAGATTCAGTGTTCACTTCATCTTTCTTGCTATGCTGAAGTGAAAGCCAGAAGTGGTGGAGGTGATTTCAGTGGCATGTGGAACTTTCCCATGACAGATGTAGATGTTTTTGTGGAAATAAAAGGGTCGTCTCAGAACTTGGTCATGCAAACATGAGTAATAGCACTCTTGCTCAAATATGGTAGCGTGCAACTAAGCAAAGAAATACTCTGTGTCTGTTACTTAAGCAGCAAACAACAAAAACCTAGAAAAAACTTTCTTGTACGTTAACCATAGAGATGAGTATACTGAAGGCAGTTTGTGTTGGCAGGTTAGGAGGGGCCTGGTCATACGGTAATGATTGATATATGAGCTGGTGTTCATGTGGTCTTTACATCAACAGCTAAACTGAGCCAAGAGCACCTAAATATGGTGTAATATGCCCTCTGCTAAGTCATTTACACGCAGATATCTGAGACGGAAACCTGAAGGAGGAGCTTTGCTTGGGAGTATGTGTACAAGGCTGGCTAACCTCTAGAAAAAGAGGACGAGCCCTTATTTTTCTATCCACTGCCCAGTGGGAGTGGGCAGTGTGGAGCTGCACTCAGCATCTGTTCCCAGGGCTTGGGAAGGATGCTGGCAGCTCCTCAGTGAGGCTGGTCTGCTAAATGTGTGTGTGCTAGCTACTGCCTATGACTGCACAGGAGAAAGAGGGAGCTTTGTCTGATGGATGGCTAATTAACTGCCCCAATTCAGCACTACTTATGGTTTGGTAGGCAGACAGTACGGTAAGCGGTGTAGCTTGCTCTATACTTTGCAATTTCTCTTCCTCCACATGATAAACCACGTACTGCCCCTTTCCTCCCCTTGCAGAGACCTTCTGGTCATGTGGAACAAACGCTTCTTCCCCAGATATTTTCCCTTTCCCTTGTTTGTATTTGCTTGAGGCAGACATGGCACTGTCATTCTGCTCATGTCCCTGCTGTGGCTTGTCCTGTGAATCACCCAAACCTGCTACTGACACCTGCTCTTGTATGGGGGAGCAAGGATAGTGGGGCAAGAACCTGACCTCGCAGTAGGTGAAAGTCTAACTCCGGCCTCCAGTGGGACCAAGGTTTAAACCAAGATGGTTTTTTCACTGCCCCTGTGTATTTTATTTAGCATGGTTGTTAAGATAGACACCTGTATTTTCCTTCCCTGCATAACAGTAATAAATGAGTAAAGGCAGCTGAAAACATAAAAGTAGGAAGGTCCCTGTAAGAGCTGGCATGTTTAGTGATGTTATCCGTGGTTTGCTACTACAGCCCATGACAGTGGCACAAGAAAAGTTTGACAGAGGAAAAGTGCATAAGGGAGTTCAGGGTTCTATCTGCCCTCCAATATTTATCAAGTTTGATCAAGCAATTAAGCAGTGACAGTGGGAATTATTCAGTGCATGCTTTTTTGGTACCCTTAGGTTTAAACCATGGTTTTACAAACAGAATTATGCAACTAAGTGAACGAATACATAGAAAATCACAGCTAATAAAACAAGGATTCCCCCTCCTTTTTAAATAAAAAATGGTTACATGGCACTTACAAGCATTGAACACACACACAAAAGTGTGGAAAATATGTACTAGTATAATGCAGGGATTATAAAATATTGTTTTTAAGGCACTTTGTGTTAGAGTGAATATATCTAACTGATATTGCTGCATATAATTCTTTCAGATTTGAACACCTGGTTTCAACCTTTAAAGGTTTTATTTAGTGAATTTATGGGATACCAGAGGCATGTATAGGCTCATTTACTCTGCACAGTAAAAATATAAGCCTTGAAATTCCTCAATGGCTTAATGTTTTCAATAATAAGATATGAGAAGCAGATTACAGAATTGCTTCATATGCTGCATTTACTTTCTAATGGAAGTTAAAGAAAAGCATTGCACAAGAATTGCATGTTTTACAGATTTTGTCTACTTGTGCAATCCTTGAGGACTGATGGTACTTGCTCTTCTCATAACTACATATTATAGTTACTGGTAAATGTAATGAGCAGTACTCTTCCAGGTTTTGAGTATTCAAATATAAACACAAAGTTGTGCATTCAATCCATTTGACTGTTATATTTTTATAGTGTTAATGATAAATTTCAGGTTCCTTCTATATATAATTAAATAATGAAATATTATCCTGGTTTTTAAAAAGCAAAATGAATACTATAAACAGCAGTGTTATACAGTTATTTTTTTAAAACTCTTGAGAAAGCTTGCTGAAAACAAGTCAATAGAACAATTGTGCACTTAATTGCTAATCTATTTTATGTTTTATTAAATGCTTAGTGTTTTCCTAATTCACTTACATGGTAATGAGTAATCAAGTAATGATCAGTGGCTTACAATTTAAAAATAGCTTCATTGTATGGAACCTTGAAAGCTAAACAGGACTTGTCATCTGGATGGACAAAATATGAACGTACATAACCTTTTTTCTCCCAAGAAACAGTAATTGTTGTGTTGGTAACTGGTGTTTGACTTAACATTATACCAGATGATTTCTTTCCGGTCCACTGTTCTCAGCACTTGTGAAAACTGACTTGTGGACTGGCTTGGGCTTGAAGTTTACTTTAAAGAAATTTTTTGCTTTCCTTGTAGTACTCGTACGGGTGTAAAACTTAAAATAGTGGAATCTACCACATTTGTCGAAGATGGTGCGGGGGGAAAAACACAGATGATGATTCCCATTGTTTAGAAAACTAAATGGCTATTTGAGCATGGATCTTTCTGGCATGGCCAAGCTCTAGGCTTTGTTCACAACAGGGTATGAAATGCCATCTAGTAAAGGTGTGAGGGCACAAAAAAATGACTCTCACCTCAAAACCCGGTGGGGGGAGAGGGGAGGATGAGAGAAGCCAGTGGTGAATAGCAGGATGTGTGTTCAAGAAAGCAACAGGAGTGAACGACTATGGTGTTGCACCTGTGATAACGTCTTTAAGGAGGAATTAAGTTTTCCAAGCATTGGAAAGCATAGAGTTGCAGTGTTTTTTACTGAATGCATGAATCTCCTGTATGTTGCCTTCTACAGGTTAGGTGAACCAGATGTGTGTGTCTGTGACATGCCTTGTGTATCCTCGCTTGCCTGTACTTGAGTGGTCGTTTTGGTGTGACTGAATATCTAGCAATAAAAAGAACAACATGCTCTGAAATAGCCCAGACAACTGGTTAGCTTGCAAAGGCACTTGAGAGAAAAGACAAGTTCCCGAGTGTAAAATTTTCCATCATAGATTTCTTCCCAAACTCCTAACAATGAGGCTTTAAATCAGCAGCCTACAATCTGTTTGCTCAGAAAAAGTCAAATTGGGAGTCTACTTCTGAAAACTGACAAAGTCAGTCAGTTGTTATTTTACAGTTTACCAATTCCTCGGGTAGCTATTTACATGAGCTAGTAAAGGAGATAAGGCACTGCGTCTAAGTCAAAGCACAAATTTCACTTCTGGTCAGTCTAGTTAGTTTTGTTTTCCCCAAGGTTAGAGCTCATTTACTTAGCCTGAAGCATTTGCATTCAAGGCTTCACCCTACATACCAGAATTTTAGCTTGCTTTGGGGAAAAGGATATTTTTAGCACTAAAATATTTCACCACACACAAAGCCATCAGGGACAGCTAAACATGTTAGAGGTATGGACTGACAATCTGCAGAAACTTCCAAATGCATATGATGAAAACAGTGGATGGTTGAATTTGAAGATGAATTGGTCATCACTGTGTTTAAACAAGGAAAAAGAAGAAAATATATGCAGCAAAATTCTGGTTTCCTTCCGGATGTGTGGCATAGCCACGGTGGTAGCTGTGTTTCTGTACAGGTGACTGCTTGTAGAAGTGACCCAGTACATCTTAGTGTCTGTCTCTGTCTTTTCTGAGGACAGATTTCATGTGTTAAGGAGGCTTAAAAAAGTAATACTTATTTTAGGTTAGCCTAGGGCACCAGATATTGTGTGGCCAATGAAAGGTCTCTGGAAATTAAATAGAATAAGAGGGTTGTTGAGCCCTTGGCTTCAACTGTGAAAGCCATTGAAGTCCTTCGACTAGCATTACCTGGCTGATTGTAAGGTACTTAGAGACCCCTTTCCATCCCCAATGAAGGGCTTCAGATAATATTTAGGGAGCATGGATTTGCAAGTAAGATGGCAATAGGTGCTTCTAGAAGTTTTATTAGTTTTGAAACTATTATCTTAAATAGTCAGATGCTTCTGCCTTCACCTCTGTTCAGTGGGAGGAAACAGAGTTATTTAACTTCAAATAAAGTTCATCCTCTAGTGAAAAACAATGTTCTCATTCTGATAATTCAAAGGTATACAGAAGAAACCAGAAAATTACTGATTATGACAGGAATGAGCTGGAAGTGTTTCCAGTTTCCTTATGTCTACATCCTTTAAATATGAGGATTGTAACACTGAGACACTAAAATGCATTTCAGAAAAATAAAAACAACAAACCCAAAACAAATTACTACAGTGCAGAAGATGAAAATCTTAAGTAAGCCACTGAAAGGGAGAGGGGAGAATCAAAATATGCCAGTGGCATTAACATATTCTCAGAGCAATCTATCTTCCTTCCAGGGTTCAGGACCTTACTACAGAAGATGACAAAGCATGTTTAACATGAATCTAATTGCTAACTGTAAAAGTCAGGGTACTTATTAATCTGTGACCAGCTAGGAGGAACAGCATTACTTGTAATATTAAATAATCATCTTTTACTTCAAATTAAGTAATCACTCTTCAGAAGTGGCAGGTGCGATGGAATATAGAAAAATGCAAAAAGGGGATATACAAGCCAATAGCAGTTGATTTAGGTATGCAATATCTGGAAACAAATATAACAGATTAGGTGGCAATGAGTGCTAATCAGTTTTGAGACTGAATTGGGGGGGGAACCCCAAGAATGTTGCTTTGATATAAATCTGTGTGTTTAAGACATACTGAAAATTAGGAAGATGTACTCTAAAATTTTGAAATGAGTCAGGTTTTTCTAAGTCTGATACGAGCAAAGGGTTTGGGCAATATACTTGATTTTAAAGAACAATAGGATGAATCTACTGGCACTCAGAGGATTGCTCTTCTGTCAGTTAGTTCTGGGCCCAAATGCATTCTTCACTAAAATGCACTTCCTTTGAGCAGCAAGCGAGGTTGTCCTTCCTTCCTTCTCGGAAGTCTACCCTGCTGATGATCCTCTGACCCAGTAACAATGTGGTGCCCTTCTGGGGTATCTTTGTCTTGGGTCTCTTGGCTTCAAATGGTCACAGGTAGATAGCACACCTGTGTCTTACAGAATGAGGCAGAAGGCTTGGGTGAACCTGCAAAGCATTTATTCAAGGAGTAAGTCTTAAACTTCCTTCTTTATGTGCATTTCTTAACTGACTTAGCTATTGTCCCACCAGGTGCAGGAGCTTCATGAGGCTGTAAGGCAGCTTAGGGGAGTATTTGCAGTTGTGTGCCCTCCAGGCATGGGGGGCTGCTTAGGCATGAGGAGGAGAGACAATAGTTCAGAATGTGACAAGTTCAGTTACAAATAGTTTTTACAGGATGGTTTCTGGTAAACTGTCACTGAACTCAGAGCATGACTTACTCTGGAACTTTGGTTTTCCCTGGACGCTTGGCTAAAACTAGAGCAGGTCTTTTATTAGTGCTCTAACTAATGATGGAGCATGAGCCCTGAAAAACTGGAGATTATTCCATAATCAAGTTACTGATGGGGGGGGAAGATGATGGAAACAGTTTAAAAACCATAATGTCTTTAGTGCTTGTATGCACTTACTATTCTTCTGAAGATTCACTTCTCTACTGCTTTGTTGCCCTCTTATAACTAAAATACAAAGGACTAATATTGTTATATTGTGATGCAAGTATATAATGCTGTTCAGACTCAAATGAAAAGCAGAGAAATTCTATTACTGCTTGCACTGTGGCTGGATGTTAGGTGAAGATGAAAGATTTTGTGTGGCAAAGGAAGATTGCTGTTAGCAAAATATCACAGAAGGCTTTAGTTTGATTGTGGCACCTGCAAACTGGCCTACTTATCTCTTGCTTTTAAAGATTTTGAACTGTTTATTTTAATGGTGTTGATTTGTGCTTCTTTCAGTCTTGCAAGCCATGTGAGCTAAGGGAAAGTAAATGAAAAGTTCTGTCATTGTGGCTTAGGTTTTTGTTTTCTTTTAACCTACACCTTCAAAGGAAGGAAATACCAGAAGCCTTGCAATATAATATGCATAGCTGACCTTTTGAGTTCCGGATTGCATCAGGAAGGAGGAAGGTACAAAAGCGGAAGGTTAGAATAAGGTTTAGTAATTCCAGCACTTTGAGTCACTGGAAATAATAAATACTGCAGAGATAATTATGCAGTGCTGCAAGCAAAGATGGAAGAAAAGTGCAAATATATCCCAAACCATTAAAATATTAGAGCAATATTTTCAGCATCACTGTAACTTTTTCATTTGTATTGAACTGTGAAGCTGAGTACCACAGAAGCAATATCCAACTGTGACAAAATACATAAAACAAGAAGAGAAGAAAAGTAATACCAAATGATTTCATCCAAAACTATTAAATGGGAATAAAACGCAGCTACAGCATTCACTGTGTCTAATTCACTGGCATGCACTAATTCTGATAAGCAATTTAGCAGCATCTCCTCTATCCTGGATAGGACAAAGGGGTAATAAATGAAATAATTGCCCTCTGGGTTTGGAAGTTGCATGTGAAAAGCAGGAGTTGTCTGTCCATTTTTTTGAACAGTAGGAATAAAATCCGTATTTTTTTTTAACCGAGGTTTGTGGCAAAAATTCCTATTGATGTTATTTTCACTAGTATGTTAAAATAATAATGCCTCGTGATCCAGCAAGTGTGAGGCCTGTTGTGCTGCTGATACAGAAACGTGGAATAAGAGACAGTTGCTGCTCCCAGAGAACTTGCCATCTAAACAGAGTGTGAAATAGGTGATGCATTAAAGAGACCTCATATAAATGATATCGTTATAGTGAGGAACTGTGGGGCTCCAGAATCTCAGAAAGTAGGGGGAGATAGCAAGCGACTCCAAACCTACACTGCAAAACTCTGAAGTAAAGGCATCAGCAGTTGGGAGTGGACACCATCTGGCTGGGTCACTTCCGAGAGGCAGCGGCATCCCTCCCTCGCACAGCCACATGGCAAACCAAATGGGAATGCTGGTGGTGGGGTCCAGGGACTTGTTTGGCTAAGCACCATGTTTTATGGGGCACATTCGGCAAGTCAGTACTAAATTTTCATTTTAATTGTGTATGTACCACTTGCTGAGATGGGTGTGGGAGCTGCTTTTCTGAGAGAGAAAAAACGCTCGCTGTGCTGCATCGTTGTGTCGCAGGAACTGTGATGACAGCTGCCTGGGGCAACGAGGGGAGCCCTGTGCTCCCAGCGGCAGGGCCGAGGAGGAGCATTGCTGGAGTTACCCGTTAGGTGGACTTCGGCCCCTTAGCTGAAGAAGAACTCTCTTTTGTGCCGCAGTTTTCCCCAGCTCTTCCTTTTGAGTTGTTCCTTCCCTTTCAGTAGATGTCGACAGTCAGAAGCACCCTGCAATGCCTTGGGGCACGATGTACTGCATTGAAGGATTAGAAAAAACCCTTTGCTGTTGGACGGGACTGACTGGGGTTCAGTGGGCTTTGTTTTCTGCCTGCCTTGTAGTTGGAGCGCAGAGAATCAAGACTCGAGCGCTTCCTCAGAGTATGATAAAACAATGCTTCATGTGACTTGTGATCGCTAAGTGGAGGAGAGAAGTGATAAACATGCTGTTTCCTATTGTAAATGAGATTTGAAACTTTCTCTGTCTGATCTTTTGCCAGAAGGGGACAGATGTCTCTGTGTCTAACAGAGGCAGTCAAACTGAGGTGTTCAGTTCCCCCCTACTTTTGCAGGCTGTGCTGGAGAGCGAGCTGCAAGGCCACCCAACAGGAGCTTTGCACCCCATACCTCAACCAGGCCTGATCACTGAAATTGCAAAAAGATAGATACTTTTATCCAATACTACCTCAAGGG
>NW_009219823.1:0-11604 GCF_000690835.1 Fulmarus glacialis
ATGATTCTATGATTCTAAGATTCAAAAAGACGCCTTCTGGATACCAAGCGTGGGACGTATCCTACCTATTGAGTGGCATCTTTGTCTAAACCTGTCAGCTAGGTTCCCTTCCCAGGCAATGAAGAGAAACAGTCACTTTTAGGGTATGGTTCAGCTAACGCAAGGCGTCTGTATTAGGATAAGATCTATATCACCTATGATTTTGCCTATATAATTACTTAGGTATTGAAAGGTTTTTGCATGTACAAGGTGCTACCATCTTGGATAAGCTGACCATCACAGCAAGTATCTTAGAAACACGCAAATTTGAGGTTCACACCTCTCTATATCAACACCTCCTGAAGAGACTAAACTGCTGTGTGCACTCACACCCACCAGCACAAAACAAGTCATTGAATTCAGTACAAAGCATATCCATTTGTGCCATTTTCATTCAAAAGTGTGGAAGGAAGTAATGCCAGTTACCGATTTTTATATGAGGGACTTGTGACTGCAGTATTTTCCCGAACGTGTGAGAGAACTAGGTTCTATGTTAGCTTCAGCTAAAAAGGCTACAATATTACTTATCCGGGCCACCAAAGAGCTGAAAGTAAAGATCAATCAGCCATTCTTTCTATGCCTTCTGTTGAACTGCAGCCACCGAGCCCAACCAACTACAAAAAGTTTATAATACCAGATACACATTCAAGAAAGGCCATGTTTACAGTCTCTTACTTCCCAGGCAAATGTATTACTTCCTTGTCTACTGTTTTAACGATGAGTATTTTCAGATTAAAGTTTCAAAGAAGGGGATTTAACCCATCTGTTATGGTCAAAAGGATGACAAATAATTAAAAAAAAAGAAAAAAAGAAATGTATGTGGTTAATCCTAATATCAGATGGGCATTTATATCAGCATTGCAGAAAAGGCTTTAATTTTCAATGAACATGAGGGTTGCAGACACATACCACTCTCCAGCCTTTCAGGTTGTCCAGGCAAAGCTATCTCATCCCTTCCTTTGTGCTCAGGGTTTGGCAAAAATTGCTCCTTTCCTATGTCAGGTTTATGGAACCCACTTCCAGAGCACAACAGCTGAGAGACCTGGTGAAGGAGTCTGCATTTTCTTCCATAGTTCTCAAACTGTCCGCAGCAATTGCCAGCTGATCATCAAGCACTTTCTCTGTGGGTCACCAGAATGAAACAAATGGCTGCTACGTGGTAGGATTTGGACAGGGAAAACAGCTCATGAAGGATGTTGAGAAAAGTGAGTAAGCTAAATGAATAATAATAATCATTATTAATGCATTTTATGACAGCTCCCAAAAATGCCTTGTCAGGTCTGGTGGGCTAAGCTGTGGGCTGCAGTCGGTGGGCTCCTGCCCCAGGGAGAATGCGAACAATGTTCAAAATAAAACCTAGCTAACAGGTTCCACAATACTGCTAAGTAAAGAGTGAAAAATATTTACTGACCATGGAATATAAGGAACTTGTTATCTAATGAAATTTAATGAAAAATATAATTGATTGTAAGAATCTGCAGTAGCAGTCTGCCCCTTCTGAGAGTTACCAGACCAGATATCTCGAAGGCAGCTATTAATTCCATATCTTTACCTCTTACATGGCGATTGCATAGGCTGGGGATTAATGCGATGGTTGGAGGAGGTCTGAATTTACCACTTTAACCAATCCTCTTTTAATTCTCAGTCTGGTTGCATGCCAGACCAGGAATTGTTATCATAAAATTAACTGGGGAAAAAGAGAATAATACCTGTTAGCAGCTCTCCTTGGTTGATGACTAGGTCAAATCAGAGAAGAACTGAAATGGGAAGGACTGGAAAAAAATATAGCAAAATCCATCTTTCTCTGTAGTGCTCTACAGTCTCCTTGTATCTGTGTTCCTGAAACGGAGGCTCTTTAATTTCAGAAATATTAAAAATGAATATTCCTGAATTATGCTTTGCATGGAGCATGTAAAAACCAAGCCAAACAGTTTTAAGTTTTGTTCACTGCTTTTGTTAACACAGACTCTCACAGGATTCCAGAGGTTAATAAATGCATTAACTTGCAAGGATTAAAAGCTAATGGTAAATAAAACCTTGGTAAAATGAGCTTAGGAAGTAATAGCATTAAAAATCAATGGTTCCTTCAAAAGAGACTAATGGAACCACTTAAATTATTCTGCCATTACAAGGTTTCTTATCTTAACCAATTAAGGACAGAATAAGCAAATTAGGTTATTAACACAGAGGCCCACAGATCTCTGTAACTATAATAAGATTTCTTCTGTAGATGTAGTGGGAGAGAATAGAACCACTTAGATGTAGAGGAACAGAATTGAACCACTTCTTAATTAACCACTTACTTCATACTGCATCCTAAAACTGTTACATGTGTTTGCATAAGGACAGAGGAAGCTAATTATTAGACCTTGCTGATGTGAAAATTATGCAGATTTTGGGCCTTCTGAACACCATAATTAGTTTTAAAAACATAAAGTTATTTCATACAGCAAAATTACAGAAATTTTGGCTACTGTGTTGTGGTTTATATCCTTGCCAGGAGAACTGCAAACACTGTAAAAGGGTACTTCCTTGTTTGATTCAGCAGTTGAAGAGCTTTATCATCTTTGTGAGACTTCTGACTATACTACACCAAAAGAGGATCTGACCAAATACTAATTTATTTATTTTTCATTATTATCATTGCTAGTAGAAACTGGAGATAGAACAAGTTGTAAATAGTTATCAACTAAATGCAGATCAAGGATGAATTCAAGAACCTGAGAATAATGGAACTGAGCAGGTGCAGAACAGGAGAAAAAGTAAAGGGGGGAAATGAAATTATATTCATTGTTGCAGAAATTGACATATAGCCAATAGGGGATCACATAAAATTTTACAACTCTCCATTTAAAGAAAAAAAAGAAAAAACAATACTGGACTTACTTATATTGGTTGAAAATGACAAATCCTGATGTTCAATGGCAATCCACAAACTTGGGCTGATAATAGACACTGTGAAAGGAAAAGATGTAGGGATACCAAGAATATACACCTGATAACTTCAGCTGATAAGAGTTTAAAGAGGATTTCTATCATTATATCATGGAATGAAGTTTTTACAATGTTTTTGCAAGATGTTTCATTTTTTTAATATCAGGAAGATGAAGTCACAAACTCTTGTTTTTTCCCTTGATAGAAGGATAAGTGATATGTCTTCTTGAAGAAAATGGATAACTTTACACAGTTACAACCTCTGTACATCTGGTTGCCAAGATTAGAATGGAAATATGACTCTTACAGAGCTTACATAATGTCTCTTCCTTTTTCTCAGTTTATTTTCTTTACAATGTGTTAAAGCATAAAGACCAGCATTTCATTAAAAAAAAAATCAATGTGATTCTAAGTCTTTCGCTATGTAATTAATTGCAAAGCTTGGACAGAAAAGGCAGGATCTTGAAGATGTTATAATATGGTCCACTTGTATAACCCACCCAACCATGCTCTGCAACTACCAGTAGATCCTTCTTTTCCATGCATGTCTAGAGGTACTCATCTTGAAGCCATAACTTCACATTTGTTCACCAAAATTAAAGATTTCTATCTTTAAGTCACATTTAATAAACCTAAAGACTGTGATCTTTCTGAGTAATAAGAAGAAATGAACAGAGTTCATCAAACTGAATGATCTCTCAATTCATTACAGTGTTCCTAACTAAGGAAATATAAAAAAATCTTTCAAATGGTATTTATTTCCGTTATTCCCAGTATTTAGATCTCTTGCTGAAAACAGTGACAACAAAAGCAAGCTTTTCTTGTCCTGTATAGAGACTGAGGTTTCAAAGTTAGGAGCTCAGTTAGCTTGGCTTTTTTTGCAAATTGAAAACCAGATAATCACAGGAGATTATTCAGCATTCTGAGATTGTATTCCTTATTTTTAGATGCTTCTTTTTGAGACACAGGAAGGCTATATGGTTAATTACATGCCACATTCTCAAAAAGTACCTCAGATAAGTGCCTAAAATTAGATGGAGTAAACCTAGACATGGGCAATCTTCAATAGGACATAAAAATAGAACACAGAAAATTAGTGTTTTGAAAAACTATCATCCAATTAAATCTGAAGGACATTTTTGTAGACATACTGTACATGGATTAAATAAACTGTTTTGAATAACTACAATGACTTAAAAATTCAAAATTGGGGAGAAGATATGACTCAAAAATGGATATGTTCAAACTAAATATTTTAATATTTTGATATAAAATATCAACATAGGTAAATTCAACTTTTTTAAGACAAAAACATTTGAAAATTAATCATTTCAGGTAATTAATCCTTTCAGGTAAACAAAATGGTTTCACACAATTTTCTGTTGTGATATTTTTCAATTTTTATTCTGGATAGTTTACACACTTGAGCAGATTGACTGTTCAGTAAGGGTGTTCACAATATATTCTTCATTGTCTCTGCTGAACTTTTGTTTTGATTTTCCAAGATGAAGCAATTTCCTGTGCTGCAAAACAAAAGTGAATGGCTCGCCGTAATCTATGCAATTCCTTTCTTTCTTTACATGTACATTTTTTAGCACGAGTGACATGTTAGTAAAGGACCAATTGTCTGAAAACTAGAAAAACCTCGGATTTCTTGGGAAGAAAAAGCAGCACAGTGCAAAGTACATGCATTATTTCTTTTTTCCCTGCTTCTATCCTATCTACTGCTTCTTGGAAAAAATGTAAGTGTTGCAGTAGTAGCAGGTGTGAAATCCTCAAGGCTATTTTGTTTTAGCAAGAGACTGAAAAGCGGGAACCAGGCCATTAGCTGACACACTGATGAATGTGGAGGCGGGTGGGAGGCCCAGAAGTACCTTGCTGGTCAACAAGTAAAGTAAAGTAAAGAGCTTGTAAGTAGTCAAGCAGTTAAGCACTATATGAAGGGGACGGTTTGCTACGTAAAAGAGGTCTTGGAGATAAAGTGAGCATACAAAATTGAAACAACATCGAGATACTGGAAACAACCACAGAAATATGTGTTCAGAATTTGTTGCCACTTTGTCAAGTTGATCAAACGAAACAAAGCCCTGAAGAGAACCCCTTCAAAAGCTATTGTGTAATATTATGCAAACTGCTTTCCACTCTTGACTCAGATTACTAGAGTTTGTTCATCTTAGGATGAACATAATGTGAGAGGCAAAATGTTCCACTACTGAATATCTAGAAGCAATGCAGGATCCCACAAATGTTCCTTATTTATGTTAGTTTCAGAGTCTCAAGATGTAATAGAAGACATTTTCTAGACTGCAAGCAATCCTAACTTGGGCATCTGTCTCCACATTATGAAAAACAGAGAGTATATGTCTGGGTTTGGGGCATCTTTTATAGCTCTGATGCGATATCATTAAACTGTAAAAGCTAGAGAAGCTGGGTCTGCAGACATTTCTTTGTCATATAACTACTGATGACCCAAGCACCATATATTTGGAATTGTATATACTCAGTACCACCATACTCAGGACAAAGGAGAAATGAAAAGGGAAGTATCTATCTCAGCTCTTTAGCGTTGAATTATTAATGCTTTATTATATAAAACAACAGACTGAAAAATAACCCATCTCAGCATTCATTAAATGCAAAACATACAACACTAAACTATCAAGTAGGTGCAAAACTTTTTGCTATACATGAATGGATTGTGATAGTCATGAATAACAAGCATTTCGGCCTCTCAAAAATTATTATGCAAAATTTTCAATTTATATTTATGCACAACAAAGTGTATGCAAGACATCTACACTCAAAAGACAGCATTTTAAATTACCATTTTTAGTAAAACTTAAACATATTATAATCTGAGTCTGCCTTTTAAAATGTATTTTAAGGAAACTAATTTTCATATTTTATGCTTAAATTTAGAATTCTGCATTTTGGCATGATGATTTAGGTACTTAAATGTACACTTAGGCCGATTAGTTTGATAGCTAAGGACTAGCTTATAGCAAACACAAACAAATCATGCTACTTGAATCAGAACCACCAAAGGGTGATTTCTAGTTTAAAAGTGACAATGATAGAGTACAGTGGAAGAATATAAAGGAACGTAATGCAGCTTTCTTTAAAAATACACATCATCTTATCATATTTCATAATATAACATACTGTCCAGATATTCCTTCTGAAGTGCATTTTTCCATTTGCATTGTCTGTTTTGATTTGAGACTGCTCTTATGCAATTTTGTAGGTTATCCTAGTGGGAAATTTATTTGAGAAGAGAATTAAAACTAATTCTCTTCAAGATAATTCAGCTAAAACCTCAGTTATACTTGCAACATACGCACTCTTTTTTTCTCATACACCTCAGAAATGAATACATAGAATTACAAAAAAATTGTTTTTTCCAAACAAAAAAAAAAAACTGAAAAGGTACACTATAGAAAAATATTTTCCACTAAAAATGGATACAAGAATTTCAGGCATATATGTAGATATGGAGGAATGCAGTTTAAACACCCATATTGCAAACTAAAAAATTCTTTAGATTACTTTTATCTTATATAAGTTTATCCTTTTAAAAATAGGGTTTCTCTGTAAAGAATAGAATAGAATAGAATAGAATAGAATAGAATAGAATAGAATAGAATATTTTCAGTTGGAAGGGACCTATAATGATCATCTAGTCCAACTGCCTGACCACTTCAGGGCTGACCAAAAGCTAAGCTATTGTTGTTAAGGGCATTGGCCAAATGCCTCTTAAACACTGACAGGTTTGGGGCATTGATCACCTCTCTAGGAGGCCTGTTCCAGTGTTTGACCACCCTTTCGGTAAAGAAATGCTTCCTGATGTCCAGTCTAAACCTCCCCTGTCACAGCTTTGAGCCATTCCCATGTGTCCGATCACTGGATCCTGGGAAGAAGAGATGAGCACCTCCCTCTCCACTTCTCCTCCTCGGGAAGCTGTAGAGAGCAATGAGTCACCCCTCCGCCTCCTTTTCTCCAAACTAGACAAGCCCAAAGTTCTCAGCTGCTCCACATAGGACATTCCTTCCAGCCCTTTCACCAGCTTTGTTGCCCTGCTCTGGACGCATTCAAGGACCTTCACATCCTTCTTAAATTGTGGGACACAGAACTGCACACAGTACTCAAGGTGAGGCATAATCACCTCTTTTGACCAGCTGGTTATACTGTTTGATGCAGTTTGCCCTCTTGGCTGCCAGGGCACACTGCTGACTCATATTGAGCCTGCTGTCAACCAGCACCCCCAGATCCCTTTCTGCAGGGCTGCTCTCCAGCCACTCCTCTCCCAATTTGTACTTGTGCCCAGAGTTACTCCACCCTAGGTGCAGAATCTGGCATTTGGACTTGCTAAATTTCATCCCTAAATTATCATTTAGGCTATTCACAGTTAGTGTAGTGAAAGGTTACCTCAAGGATGATTCAGCTCATCATAGCTCTGATGTCTAAAATACATGGGATTAAACCACTTTTCAGATGTTTGTCCCTCTCCATTGACTCTAGAGAGTGTCTGGATGACTAATCTAAACTTTTAACTTTTAGATAGCTAAAGTTATACTAAATAAAATATTTTGTCTTATACTAAAATGGATCACTGGGGAAAAAAAAAACCTTGAGATAACTCAAAATTAAAAGAAGGCTGCTATATGAAGTGGTTATCGATAACTGCTTGGATACTTATATTTATCTGAATTAAGACAGCTGAATATAGATGTTAAGGAGAAAAAAAAAAAAAAAAAACAAGGAAAAAAAAACCTCTTCAACTTTCTTCAGGAAAGTTATGAGACAGATAATTTTTGAGTTTTAGATTAGTCTTAATAAAATCAATGGCAGCACCCTTTGCCAGAGTACAATAAAGTTTTATTTCCCAAAGGAGACTGTGGAACACCTGGTGTGAAATCTTATAAATGCGAATTTTAAGATAGCTTTAGATTTCATTATCTGATATCTTAACAGATCAGATCTCATCTTTCTACCGGCAAATCTTTAATTCACATGCAGATTCCAATAATGGAAGTTGAGCCCTGCATCCTGATCTGGGGATATAGCTCCAGAGATACACGCCGCCCTTGAAACAAGAACTCAGGATCTGTCCATATCAGTGTTAGGGCCCTGGGTTCATTCACAGGCTTCATCATCCCTTCCAAGCCTCCCCTGGGACTCTGCCACCCTGCCCATGGCCCAGGACCCCATTTTGGCTCACCCCAGAGCTGTCAGTTCCTGCTCCAGCAGCCCTGTTGGAGCACCGGTCTCATGTCCTGTCTCTGTCCCTGCCTCCCAGATGGGCCTCTGACCTACGTCATAGCTTTGTCTCTTGCCCACTTTCCTTTTGCTTCAGACTGGAGCCCATGAATGGACCCTGGACCTGGGGCACCACTCGCCATCCCAGGGGCTGTCAATGAACGCTTCTGTAACCACCTACGCTCTGCCCACCCTACTCAATCCCTGCTGGATGGCACTCCTTAGGCGGGGGCATTGCCCATGCTGGGGTCACTCTCAGCTCCAGATTTATCCCACCTCATGGAGCAGCCCCACTCCTGTGGCTCCCATAAAATCAGCAAGAAGGGCAGTAGGACAGGAGCAGATCTTAAAGAACAAATCTCACTTATTTGAGGGACAGAGATGTGTGTTCTACAAACAAAACATGGGAGGCTTGTCCTAGCTGAAAGAAGCAAAGATTTAATGTTCTTCCTTCATGTGAGAGGAATATTACAGAGAAACCCAGTGCAAAATCCAGTTTTGCAAGCAAAAGCATTCACAAGCAATAAACAAAAGTTTTGTCATTAACCTTGATGGGATTCCTATGCTGACATAGCCAAATCCAGGAAGAGTGCAAACACTGCACTTTGTATCGCAGAACTGTGAGTTCGTGCCAGAGACATAGATAAAAGAAAATAAGTTTTGCAGAAATGCAAAAGTAATTCATAAGAACATGTTAAACCACTAAACTTTTTATCAAATTATTATCTGATTTTTATCAATGTTATGATGCCTGATCTTCTGTTTATGTTAAACTCTTACTTTAACAGAACAGAACAGAACAAAAAAGTACTGTCATAATACCATGACAGAAGTCTTGTTGTTGAATCCTTTATAGGAACAGAGTAACATTAAGATAAGTAGGAACCAATATATGCCTGATTTAACCCAAGACCAGATCATGGCCTGCAGGTCATTGACTGCAAAGAATAAGCTATGAAAATAAACACACACACACACACACGCACACATATACACATAATATGCCTGTCAGAGGGCTAGAGTAGTGTATATGCATACACATACATATATATACGTATTGAAGTAGGCTGCCTTTACTGCAAGTGTCTAGTAGGGAAAAAAGACAATTACTCCGGTACACTGACCATAAGTAGGAAAACTGGGAGCAAACAAGACAAGACTCCAAAGTACAAATATTGTGCAAAGATCTGTCTTCATTGAAATTATATACAGCTTGGTAGACATCAGACTCAAGAACTCTGTGAGCTGAGAATTTATTTAAATGATCAGAAGGTGAAAATTCTAATATAGTAAAGAAAAAAACCTCTCTTTGTAAACTGTAGTGGAATAAAAAGCAAAGCAGTCTGTGCAAAAAGTTCCACAAAAACTCATTGAAAGTTTTCATTTTTAGGGTCAAAAATATGTATGACACAACATATATAATGTAATACACTAACCAAAATAAATTAAATGGAAAATATAGAATCAAAAATAAAACACTTAGTGTTAGCAGAATAAGAGAAAAAAGTTAGAATTATTTGTTCAGCCTCTTCACTTCTTGAAATAGACATGTTCCAATTGAAAGATTCAGTTCCAACAAAGCTTCAGCTTCCAGTAAAAAAAATGCTTCATCAAAAATTTTCAATCACCTTTTGGTGATACAACTGCAAAACTGCCTGGCACCTACTCAAAGGTCGAGGAATTGTTTTTGTCTGGTGCAATACCATATGGTCATCTAATCTGTCCTGCGACCCCTCTTTTGTCCTTCATCTTTGCTCTGAGTTCTGATCAAAATAAACACCCTAATCCACACCCTGAGTTCCTCAGTGCCTCCATCCACCTGAAACTTTTAAGAGGTGACATGTTAGAGGTGAAATGCTCCTGTTTCTTCTTTAGCTGTTTAGGTATTAATACTTTAAAAAGAAAATAGGAATTTATTCCTTTTCTCTGCACAATATGCCAGGTGGCCTGTATGAGACTCTCAGCATCCATTTTTGCGAGGCATCATCATGATATTTTAAAATTCTATGTATTTTCTGTAGAAAGAGTGAGGAACAGCTCTGCTGAAATAATAAATTACTTGCACTGAGTAAATATATCTGATAGTAAATTAAGGTGAAAGCATAATTAAAATGTTGCGGAGAAGTAGGTTATAAGAAGAGTATTATGTTCTACACTGTAAGTGTATGTTTAGGCAGGTCTAAAAGAGTAATTGTAGTAATTTAAATATTGCTCTGTACTGTATTTATTACTGTATATAGATCCAGTAAGAAGTTTATCATATTTGTTTGGTTGTCTGTCAAATATAGCAGAGCATTGGGCTCTTCCTGTGGCTTACTTCTTGCTTCATCTGCTAATAATTAAATTGAAAATTTGTGACAAATGGCCATAACATGTTATATAGTGATTTACCAGTTAATACTGCTAATACAATTTAACAGATCACAACCCCCAGCTTCTCCTGCAAAACTGACTTTTGAATATTTTTTTCATGTTGGCAGCAGCACTTTTACCTCTCCATAAATTTTTCTATTCTTCACCAGGCTAGATACTGGGGGATGTCCTGAGATTTCTTTTTTGGTTTCATACAAAAACAATTAGTATGAATAAGTATGGAGAAATCCCAGGGACCTGTATTCACGCAATTTGGTTACCAATAGCAGTTAACAATTAAATGTACCCCCTCGACAAATAAGAGAGGAGAACTAGTGACAACCAACATAGAGAAGGCTGATATACTCAACAATTTTTTGCCTCGGTTTTCAAGGTAATTTCTTTTCCCACTGTAATGAAAATACCTTTAAATTTTTGTAACCAGGGATTTGAGTTGCATGTTATGGGAATTACTATAGCAGGAACCCCTTGTTGCTAGCCAGGTTAGGATGAGTTCACTGCAACTTTAAACCCTATAACCTGGCCTAAAGGGACCAGGGGTGGAGGTTGTAATGGATATACTTTTAAATTGTTGTAACCCATGACTTGAGTTGCATGTTATAGGAATTACTGTAGCATGAACCACCCAAACCAGTGGAGGACAAGTCTTACAAGCAATGCAAGTGCAGCTGTGACCCGACCTGAGTTGTCTTTAGTGCCCAATAACTCCATGCAATGCACTCTCTCTCCTGTCCCGAGTGACCACCATAACAGATGGAGCCTGAAGTCATGGACTAAATGAAGTCAATGGACATTTTGTGGACATTTATGGACATTTTATGGATATTTCACAGGGGTGGTCCATAGACTAAGGGAATGTTATCTGTGTGTGTATATTAAAAGACAGGAAAAGCAGTGGTGATTAATTGGAATGTATTGGATAGTATGGGACCTGGGCATGATGCAGATAGTACAGAATAAGGGGTGGATACTCCCCTGGTTTTGGCTGGGATAAAGTTAATT
>NW_009219824.1:0-16404 GCF_000690835.1 Fulmarus glacialis
GGAGAGGGGCTTGGCAAGCGCCTCCGCCAGCTCCCTCAGTACCCTCGGGTGGATCCCATCTGGCCCCAAAATCAGATTCTGAAAGCAGCAGTTAATGCTTGTAAATTAACCTATGCCATTGGTTTGGTATGTTTCAACATGTAGATACAAGAGAATCACTAAAAGAGTATGATTCTTCTGAAAGGATTACAGAAATAAGAAATTTTGTGTGAGACACTGGTAGTTTAGATACAGAGATTTTTGACCTGTGAAGTCTCTCTCTTTGTTTTTCCTTAGTGTTGGACAGTAGAAATGAAAACTGATACTACCTTTTCCTAAGGAAGTTTAGAATGGACACTCCACCAGCAGCTCTGGAGCTTTTCTGTGGCCTAGCAGGGGCCAGCTTCTTAAGTTTTACATACCAGGCTTGACAGGCCAGCAGAATTTAAAATGTAGTATATGTAGAGCTGCTTTTGCATATTCAGGGAAAATACTGCACCACTTCAAAGAAAAAAATTAAATCCTTATCTTTGGCTGGTGTTTGTGAACACTTAATGAAAATAAAGGATATACAGAGATGGAGTATTCAGCATAGAATCAAATGTGAACAAGAACAGTGGGGAAACATTTTGTTAAGAAGAGGTGAGAGTGTTTTTATTTTAAACAACCATTTGAATTAAGTAAATTATGAAACTGAACTGTTTAGGGAGGTCTGGCATTTTATCATTTGTATAACTTTTGGCTCATATGGCACTTTGATATTTCTGGGTAAGATTTGTTTCAGTTGAATGAGGAGAGTGTTGTGTAGAGTCTAGGAAGAAAATGTTGGATGAGGAATAAGAGGGAAGAATCAAATCAAGGTTTGCTAAAGGTGACCATGTGTGAAATGGTGGAAGCCAGTTGCCAGCTTGATGTGTTTGACAGAGTTTGTAGTTGTCCAAAATGGCATGAACTGACCCAGGACCCTTCTTTAGTCCCATCTGCCATGCCCTAAATGCTTTTCTCACTTTGCAACAAAAGAAAGAGAGGGTCTGGACAGCACTTGCATTTTTTAGACAGTCTTAGTACCTATTTTGAGGAAGCCTTGACTTCTCACTGGATGAGACTACAGTTCTGTTGGGGCAAGTAGGAAAAGACGGTTGTGTAATTAAAGATGTGTGTGTATTTTTTGAAAATAAAGAACCAACTTAAATTTGTTTTTTTTTCTGGCAGCTGCCACCTTCTCTATGTTTTGATTTCACAGATGTTGTTCCTTTTATGTTTTTAGTGTAAGCTTTGTGACTGCTCTTAGCGGGCAGTCAAAGAATAAGTCACAAAATGGATCGTTGTCAGGCCTGGAAAGTGAAGTTATACAAACTTGCCACGGCAGCTAATGGAGTAACTGATAGCAATAGTAGGTTTCTTCTCCGTTGACTAGAATTAGTCCAGATTAAACTTGCTTTATATAGAAGTTTCATTACACTGAGGTTGGAGAATCCCAAATCCTTTCCTGACTTTGGGGGCATGTGTCCAACAAGTACGCTGGCCTTGCTAAGTCATTCCATTTACCTCAGCTTCTCAAGATACTTTGTTTTGATTCCGTGTTCCTTAACATACTCCTGTGTAGTCTCTGTCTTTATGTCAGGGTTCAAGTGAGGAGCTGTGTCCCATCTCCTCCTCAATCCCCTTGGTATGGTGCCCGGGAAAGGGAGGACAAGAGGTGCTCCTCAGCCTTCTTGCAGACATTTGATCCCCATGCCCAACCTGCTTCTAGTTTTTTTTATTCCCAATAGCTTCTACTAAGCTTCATGTACCAGTCTTTGTTAGACTGGTAGAGTTCTTATTTTCTGTGCAGTTTAAATGCTGCAGACCTTTGTTTTGTTTTGTTCTCTCTATGTGCTTCTTGTGATATTGTTAAAAGTTAGAGGAGCAGAGAGAATTTTAAAGCTTCTTCCTACTACCGGTTCCTTATTCATGAGAATATGTATAAATAGCATCCCTAAATTTTATTTATAAGCTTTTCTCTGCATTCAAATATGCTTATTGCAGAGAGAATCAGGGGGTTTAGTAGTTAAAGAGAATGATTCTGCAGTTTCAAAACAAAGGAAATGTGCACTCCTGACAAAAAGGACGTTCTGCATCCAGTTGCATTTTCCCACTGCTTTCTTGTGCCAACATTAGAATTTACTTGGCCACCTAATTGTAAGTTTTTTGCCAGGTTTAGTGTTCAGCTGGATCAGTTCCTTGAGTTAGTTTACTGTGCAACCACACAAGTGCTAGTGCCTACAAAAAGGAGGTTATGGAAGCCTGTGGTCATGTTTAAAGTGAAATGGAACAGTAGCCTGCATGAAGAGGACCTTCTTAGAAAGAAGTGGCAAATAACACTGCTGGGGTGTCTATGTGGGGAAGTAACGTTTGAACTTGAACAGTTTATAATGTCAAGTTGCGCATCCAAGTCGTTTTGTAACATTTCAACAGACTTCTTAACGTACTTAATTATCTAACATAAACTCTCAGTACTTTAATCCAACTTAAAAGTTGGCCGTGTTTTTAGTGTGTGGTTGGATCAGATGAGCTTCAGAGGTCCCTTCCAACCTGAATTATTCTATGATTTTTGGTTTTGTTTGAAGCTGTCATTTAAATGAGCTTTCAGTCTCCAGTTGTGTCTTACTAACGGTAAGAAACCTTTTCTGCATAAAATACCAGTATTTGCTTAACTATTAAGTGTACTAGCAAAAAAAAAGAAAGATGGCTATCTTTAGAGAGGTGTTTTATGGGAGGTAGTGAGACTTTTAAAGTCGTTCAGATGCCTGTCAGCTAAATAACTAGTATTAAAATTCTGTGCAGCAAATTGCTAAAACATACAGTTTTTCAAATGGAACTCCTGTTATATAAATAACCTTTGGAAGAGGAGCATTCCCGTATAATGAGTCATTGCACAAAGTTTTGTCTGCTACACCCTGATGTGACTACAAAATTCTCCTTAGGAGTTGAAAATTTGAAACAGGGCTAATGGTTTTCAGCTGAAGCAGTCTAGAATTTTGTACCATGAAGTTGTTAATAGAAATACGAAACTAGTTTTACTTGGCTGAAAATAACTGTCATATGACAGACAAGCATTACATTGTCATTTGGCTGTCCTTATCATATAGCAGCATGGGTCAAGTTTACATTAGTTCAATTGCAAGCACTTTCACCTAAGAGATTTATATTTGATGTAAATTGCATACCTTTTTGCATCTGTTTTAATGAAGACTTTAATTGAGAGAGTCTAGTACAGACTCTAGCACTGTTGTTTTCATAATCTTTGTTTGCATTCCTTCGGTTAGATACTGGCTCACATGAATTATTCAAACCAACTGAAATAGTTTCCTTTGGGAAGATTTTGAAAGATGTAACACCAAATGCAAAATTAAATGTATTGACAATCCATTGTCTTGTATTCCATCACTGTCTACCTTAAAAGTAAGGTGGGAAGAAAGCAGGTGAATCTCTAAAAATGCAGTGTCTTCCTGTTTCATTTTTAAAAGTAACCACAAGATATGTTGAAGCATGAAGGTAGCTATAAAATCTTAATTGTTCCGATTTGAATTAATTGTGCAGTATTATGATCCATGCTTCTGCTCTTAAAGTTTGTGAGTGTTCATTTTTAAAATAGCTTACTAAAAAAAAATGGATTGTGGGGAGGAAAACACTGCGGGAGGGAACTCAAGTGAACTTAACAGCTCAGGAAGCTCATGGTTTGCTTTATATTTAAGCATTATTACTGCTTCTTTGTAATACATGGTTCTTCATGCCTTATTTCAGATCAGCATAGCTTGATATAAAAAAAAGTATCTTTGCTTTCTCAGATGCCCTTCTTCACATAACATATTCTGGAATGTTAACTTGATCAGCTTTGAAAAACAATAGTGAGTAAGTTTACAACTTTATATCCAAAAACTCGACAAGAACTCTTGTGGCATTCTTCTGCAGGGAAGAGTATTACAAGACATGCTCTGAGCTGTTAGTTTTTGTGCAGGCTTATAGAGCAAACTCTCAGGACTTGTTGGTAATTAGCAAGTTTGATCTGTCTGCATGTTTCAAGCAGACTGTTAATGTAGTGAATGTATGATCCTTCAAATGAGGAAATGCTTTTTCTTAATTTGTTAATATTTCATAGTAAGATTGCTGCTCCACAATTTTGAGAAATTGTAATTTGTGTTGTGGCAGGTCTCTTTCCTCCTCCCCCAGTCTATTGATTCATTTTTTTAATTGTTGAACTAGAATGCTAAATTCTCTTCTATGTGTGCCTAGGAAGTTGTCTTAGTCTAGTAATCAATTTTATGATGCAGACTAAATTTGTATTTTAAAATGCACCCAATGAGTTTCTCCTAAAATACTTGAACTAGAAAAAGAACGCTTTTCCACCCACCCACCCTCTGCCAGTTAAATGTCAAATAGCAGCCAGGAAATGATAAGAGTGTGTTTCACGGGGCAGGGAACAAAAAAAAAAGTGTTCAGTCATTTGACTTGTATGCGTTATAAGAATATTCAATATTGATCGATAAATTAGTTTAAATTGTAGTAATTTCTTGTTCTCTGTTCATGATAGTCTTTATTTTGGTTTATATTTTAGGGAAAATATTTGGGTTTTTGAAAGTGGTGGTTTTGTTTTGTTGTTTTTTTTTTTCTTTTTAGGGTGTGTTAGGTATGAGTACTGCGTTGATGTGAATGTGCCTAAACTGTCCACATTCCTTTGATAAAATCGGTTTTCTTATTTCTGTCTTGTTCAAATAAGTCTTTATCATGAGAATTAATTTTCTACTAAATTTGGCTATGTATAAAGCTTTTTAAAAAGTTACATATAATATGTGCTTGTGTTGTTTTCAAGTCTTAACATAGATGCATGATAACAGAAAACATTTGCAACAATAGTTTTTTTCAGTTCCTTTGTGTTTTGAAAGTGTTGTAATTATAGTCTGAAGTTTCTTTCCTGTATGTGTCCTATCTGTCATGAGTTCTCTACAGTGAATAACAAAAATGTTACCAATCTGTTCACTTTGTTACTTTGATTTACCAAAAAAAACCCATGAAGTTTTGGGCTTTTTTTTCCTTTTTAGTTCATTAGAGTAATCCATTACATGCAGAACCATAGTAACAGCCTGAAAATAGATTTGATTAAAAAAAAAAAAAAAATCACTTTTTTTACAAATCAATTTCTCATATAAGAATACAAACTTTAATTTTACTATATGAGAGATGAGGAACTACAAACATGTTCTTTTAAAACAGTAATTCAGGGTTAAGTCATTTGTTCCAGCACACACATGTTGTTATTGGTGTACCTGCTTCCTTTATACTTTATATTTTTTGGTTTTCTGGCACAGCTAGGAAGGAAGTCTGTTGTACTAGTAACACCATAACAAGACTTCTGACAAAGCTGTCAGTAGAAGTAGAAGTGTCTATACCTGAAATTAGGTATTTTTCCTCTTTCTTTTTTTTTTTTTTTTTTTGCTAGTGCTTAAACCTCTGGGGTTGGGGAGAGGGTATGCACAGTGTTGTTCTGGATATTATGCAGGAGTGGGAGGGAATTGTAGTGGGCAATTCTTGTTTGGGTATAAGTGAAGATAGGACCATTAAGGCCTAATGGGTAATTTTTGAAGATGTTCAAACATTTACCTGGGAAATGGGTAATAGAAAAACTCTATGGGATACTGGGGGACAGTCTGTGTTGGTTCTGGCTGAAGACATCCCAACTTTCATCTTCACTTCAAATGAGTGTGGTATTTGGGATGTAGAATATTTGGCAGATACTTTCTAAACCTTTTTTTAGAATAAGAAGTCAAGGCATTTGTGCTTGAAGCGAAACTCTGCTAAAGGGATGGAAGTGATTGTAGCTTTTACTTAGAGTTGCTTTAAAATATTTGTCCTTGACACAATAGCATTGATTCACATCTCTGTCCTCAGGGGGCAAGCTGAAAAACTATAGAATATCATTTAAGCTTCAATTTATTGAAAAGCGATGGAAATATATCCACTTGCCAGAGAGAGGAGATTAGTTCCTCAGTGTTCCTAAAATTAATGGGTTTTAAGCTCTGACAAATCACTTTGGAATTTCCTCTGCTGTAAAGATCTGATTCTTGATTCCCGTGTAACACATAAGCTTCTCGTTTAGATGTAACCTGTAAGAACTTATAAGGTCATTTGCTTTCTTGCTTGAGATTTGCAGTGCTTGGGGAAATGGTTTTTCTTTTTGTCAACCCCAGTTGTCTTGTGAGTTTTTGTTTGTTCCAGTTTCTTCTTCCAACAGTCAAAGTGATGAACTCCAGCTCTGCTTTCTGCTGCTGTAATTGTTTGCATTGCCAGGCACATGGAAATAACATTCCTGTCTGTCATACTGTAGTGAACACAATGTATAAGTAAAGCTGTTACATTGTGATCTCCCACTAAGTGAGATGGAAAAATCCTCTGATTTGGAGCAGCTCAAGTTAGTCAATGACATGGGATTTGAGATGTCATTATTTTAACAGAAAGTAACTAAATGAGCTCCTGAGGATAAAGGAGAACATGGAGAATGAGACATTGAAATCCATATCTCAAAGACTGTTTTAATTTTGTCCAACATAGTTTACAAGTTACTTTTGATTGCAGACATTTCCATAGGCAAATAGATCTTCAACTATTTAGTTAAAACAAAAGTCTTCAATTTATTTAGTTTGAAAAAAAAAAATGTGTCATAGATGAACGTTTAGCTTGCTGACTCTTTGATGTCCTAACAATTTTTTAAATCCCTTAAGCAGAGTCAGGACTGCATCAGATGTGCCAAGGGAGGTTTAGGTTGGACATTATGAAAAATTTCTTCACTGAAAGAGTGGTCAAGCCTTGGAACAGGCTGCCCAGGGAAGTGGTAGAATCACCCTCCCTAAAAGACGTGTAGGTAAGGCGCTTAGGGACATGGTTTAGTGGGCATGGTGGTGTTGGGTTGACGGTTGGACTCAATGATCTTAGAGGTCTTTTCCAACCGTAATGATTCTATGATTCTAAATCATATATGGCAACAAGAATGCTGGATTTGATTTCAACATCCCTTTGATATTGAAAAGAAATAAAATCCTTGCTTTTTTCCTTGGAGGCTAGTTGTACATGGAAAAGCCTTTATCAAATTCTTGAAAATACTTTTTTCAGCTGGAATGAAATAGTTGCAAATTAACTGCTATTTATTCAGATCTCTGAAAATAACTATGGCACTTTATTCGGGGGGTTTGATTTCATTTTATCTGTCATCACTACATTCTTCGAAACTCAAGTGATGTCTTTTGCAAGAAAGCTATTGCATGTGATTAGGAGCTGCATGCAGATCTTAGGCTGCTGAAGATATCTTTTAGTTGTACTGGGCTGGGATTCAGGCCTAAAACAACACAATCATCAGTAAAAGCCATAAAAAAAGAATCTATTGCCAATTAGAGCACACAATGAAGTTTGTTGTAGCAAACTGAAATGTAGATTCATCCTACTGGACTTGGGCACCTCATTTCAGAGATGTAAGTCTCTTTCTGCCATCTGTCTTTAGTCAGTGGGAAGGGGTGAGCTGAATTTTTTGCAGGAGGTCCCTTTTCTCTGTATAATAAGAACCTAGAGTAATGAGGTCATAACTTCACTGCTACTTTTTAAATGCCTAAATTTAGTAAGGAGTAATGTGGGCCACAGCTGTTAGATTTTAATTAATACATGTAGTAAATATTCTGTTGTATAACTTCTAAAAAAAATATTAGCACCGTGCAGCAGCATCTGTTGTAAAATCTGCTGAGAGTTTAGGAGCTAACAGTGACTTGGCTGCGTATATTACTCACTGCGTGTGCACGAACATTAACCTCTCCTTCAAGAGAAGTGCAGGCTAAGGAAGGTTCTACTTATGAGCAATCAAATAAAGTGGCACAGTTATTCAGGAATTGCCATGGGCAAGACTTCTTGAAGCTACGTTTTAGGGAACTGATGGACTAGGTGGTTGATTATTCACAGTTCATGCAGTTGTCTTTAATTGACAGAGATTTCTTTCCACTCGTAGAATTAATATTCAGTTTGTTTTTAGGCACAAGGTGTTTGGTTTCCACTTAGAGCTAGAATTTGCTGAACCTAAATTTAGACATATAAATCCAAATTCATTTATGATCAATACAGGCATCTCCAGAGAACTCTATCTGACCATAGGAGAAGTGTTTCAAGATGTCAGGTATCTCTCCGGAGGGCCTTATTTCTCTCTGTTAATGATAAAGCAGGTGTAGAGTGACTAGATTGTTGTTGGACATGTAAAAGATAGAATTTTGAAAATCAGAGAAGAATAATTCAGCAATTGTAATTGCCTACTCATCATCAATGTTTGAATCTTTAAAATGGAAACCTTTGAAATTGCTGTGAAGCCATATATAGGTAAAAAGGGTTGCTGAGATCTAAAAAAAGTATTCCTGTTGTTGTAAACTGCAACCAGGATCTAGTGGGTATGATCTGATTATCTCTGTTCCAGCTACACACTGTGCAAATATCCAAAGTGGGACAGTAGGTGTGGATTAAAATGCAGAAATGGTGAGCTTAAGTATCAGTTATAAGCAACTCAGTCTTTAAAGACTTTATTGTGTGCTTAATGTTATGATTCAATTGTAGGCAGTATGTTTACAAGGTGACTTACTACTGCTGTCATTAATTAAAGTAGTATTGATTTATGATGGCTATTTTTGCTGCTAAATTTGGAAGTAGAAGAATATAAATTGTTTGTAATGGTTGAGTTTGGGGCAAAGAATATTCAAGAGTTCCTCGAATGCTTGGGTTGTCTTAAACATTGATGGTAATCAGTAATATGAGAGAATAGGTGACAGCTCTGTGCTGCATTTATAAAAGAAAAATATATCCAGCTCTTCTTTCTTCACTCTTTGCTACCTCTCCATCCTGTCTATCAAACACCCAGCAATTCTAGCAGTCTAACACTGGAACATTCCTCCTCTGTGTTCAAGAAAATACCGAATCTTAATCACTCATCTGCTTGCTATCCGTCATTTTTTTGAAGGGCAGTAACTGCCTTTATACAAGAGCTAGTTTCAGTTGTGGGTAAACATCTTCATGCAAGCACTTGCTGAGCATAAGCAATGGCTGTGTGTATAGAAACAAGTTTTTGTGGATCAGGTCAGCAACTATGCACACTTGATTGGGCATGCTACCTGAAAGTGCATTGACAGTATCATTGAAAATCTTTGGTATATATGCAAGATGGTAGTTTTTCCACAGTTTACTTTCCAATTAAAGGCTGGTTTTGTAACTGCTTATGTAAAAACTACAGTATATTCTTTAAAAAAATAGAGGAATTCCTCTCTAAACATACACAAATAAAATAAGTGGATTTACATTAAAAGCAGAGAAATTAAAATGGAGTATCATTTAAGACGTATATGGCCGAACGTTAAACTTCCCAAACAACAGGGGAAAGCAGATTCTTTAGTTTCCAGTATTGTTTTAAAAAATAGCTTAGCTTAGAGAAAGGATTTATGTTTTTTAGAGTTTATGATCACTTTCTTTCCCTGTTTTTTTAAGATGGAAAAACCCTTTAAAAGAGGCTGGAGAATGTTTTGATGCACAGCATTGTAAGACAACTATTTTGAAAGACGGTATCAGTGATGGTTTGCAGTCATAACATGAGAGAAAGTGTCTGTGTCTGCAGGAAGCTGGAATCTCAGGGGATGTGTCCTGGAGCCAGGGCCTGCAGGAATTTTGGTAGGGTGAAGGGGAGCATTGCAAGCTGACGACTGGGCTTTTTACTTCTATTTAGTCATTTGTATTTTTGTATTTACTACTGATCTCTTAAAAGATGTCACCTTCTTGAAACCTGGTCACTAATTTAAAAAAAAAAAAGGTCAAATGTTGGTTTTAAACTCCAGATTTCCTACTTATAGCAGTATTTTTTTTTCCCTTGGCTTTGTTGATTTGTAAAGAGTTGCGTGGACAGACAAGTGACTGGGCAAATGTTGCTGTGTACACAAGTCAAAGGATCAACAGGACTGTCAAATATCTAGGTGTGTTTTAACTAAAATATTGCAACATGTAGTAATGTGTTGGAGAAAAGGTACTGCATGCCCTTTGGTACTCATTTACCCATTTGCTTCAATTCCACTTGAGGGGCTTCATTTTCCTTTTTGTTAAGTGTGGACTTTATTATGTTGCAAACTCAGAGGTGCCTGCCAGGCAGTATTCATCTGTTTGTGGATGACCATAAATCTTGTAGTGCTGTGGATAGTGTATTTTGGTATTGGATCCATTTTCTGATGAAAATTACTGTACAGTTCTAGACAGACACTGCAAACACACTTTGTCCTCCTACTTGTTCTGTGTGTAGTCTAGAACAGCAATTTCTGTAACTGTGAAATTCTGTTTATTTCAATTTTTTACTATTTTTAATGAAAATTGAGTTCATCAGTGTCAATTTTAAGTCTCAGTGCTGGATTGTCAATCTATTTTTAATGTTGTATTTGTCTTAAGCACTGTATCTGCATTCCAGGGCAAAATTGTCTATGTTGTGTCCACCTGCTGACAGATTCTTCCTCTGAGCCTACTGAATTCATAGAGTTTGGCAGCTGATTTTACTTGGGCCAGTATTTTACCCACTTTTCTAATTCCAGAATAAAAAACAAAAACACCTTTGCATTTATATATGAAAACCTATTGCTTCTGACCTTCCCACAATATTTTTTCTGTTGATGACTGTGTGGTTGACAGCATTGGTCTTCCGGGGGATTTGCAACTTGCTGGATATTGCACTGTACAGATGCCATATGTGTCAATCCAGTAGCATAAGCATGCATGTTTTCCTCAGAGGATGCGGTTTCAGTAGTATCCTTTCCTTTGGCAGGTTTGATTTAAGTACACTTACTCTGCTTTTTCTAAAATAGCTTCTTGGATAAGAGGTGCTAAGCACAGTCATGGGACAGATATTCCAGCTGAAAGATAGGCTATTGAAACAGATCCACGATTTGGATGTATACAGGAATTACAAGCTGTAGGCGCAGATTGAAAACATGCTTGTGAAACCTTTTCAATATGTAATGAAAATACCTTTTCTACTTCAAAACCAAGTGATATTACTGGATGGGGATTTGATGGGGATTTTTATTTGTGTTGAACATTATCTTCTGTCATTTGATGAAGATTTTTTCCTCTAAAGTATCTTTTGTTGCTAACACACAGAGTCAAAATAGTAAGACTGATATTTAAGGATGAGCATAATAGTTAATTTAGTTGGGAGGCAGTCTGGGTTTGGGTTCCGCCTTGTAACTCAAACATATGATGTAGCATACCTAAGTTTAGAAACTTGGTTTAGCAGGCAGTGCTTCAGTGTTTTTCCTTAGCAACCCAGCCTACCAAAACCACACTAGAGCTGCCCTTCCTGGTCTGTATTGAGGAATGGTAGCAAACTCCATGGTTTTAAGGTAGAGTTTATAAACAGAAATAGCATAATGATGCCTGCAGTTGCAGGGGTTTGGAATTCAGTGGTCAGAGTGTTTTCTAGTTATTTCATATATTTCTAGTATTTTCAGCATAACCCTGCGTGAGGGTAAGGGCTGCCCTAAAAATCTAGAGCATCAGTTTTGCCTTAAGTAAACTTATCTGATACAAGGGAGTTTGTAAAATGGAATTAAATATTTTCTTTTCTTTTTTCTTTTTTTTTTTGCTAGAGGCTGAGCATTTTTGGGGTAGAAGTGGTGAAGGAGGGTGACAAGAACTGCTAAGGCTTACAGCCAGCCTTTGCAGAAGCTGAGAGGATATTCAGGGAAGGATAACTCCATAGTACTTCTTTGTTTCTTCTTTTCCGTAGACTTCACTTGTGGTTGCTATGTTAGCTGGACCTTTGATCTCTAGTGCAGAAGTTCCTACGTTATGTGTTGCCAATGAAATGGGTGATACATTTTTAGTATCTTTTTCTAACAAATAACACCATACTGTGCTGAAATACAGTCCATTAGGGGGGACAAAATTATTTTAGAGAGGATAGAGAACAAATGTAACGAATCTTAGAAATCTTAGCGTGCACCTCATTATTAGAAATAAAGTTGAGCTTTGTATAAGAACCTGGTATAAGAATCTGGTTAAATGCTTGAATGGAAGAACCAGAAAGAGTTACACATGTAAGCTGTTTGTCATCTGATACCTGATGCTATCAGGTTAACTAGGGCTTTCCTCCCCACCATTTGTTATCACTGTGTTAACTGAGACCCAAATTAAACATTGCCACTGCTTTCTGTTACTTTCTCAGCAGAATTTTATAGTTTCAGAGAGAGTTTATCACTGAGTATTTACAGGTTCAACAAAACTGCCAGACAGTCTGTCTATACTCTTTATACTTCCTGGATTTTATATAGTAAGTTTTTAGTGTTTCAGCTAGAAATGATACAGGGGGATTTAAAAATAACTCTTATACCTTGAATTATATTTAAAAAATGTTTTAATACTAAGAATAAACTCTGGCTGAATAGTACTGAATGCAGTGCAGTATACATAGAAGTTACACACTTTTGCTGGTGTTAGGAGTCAGATTCAGTCAAAACATGAGTGTGCATATGCTTTGTTTTAGCTTAAGAACTAAATAATAAGCACAGAAGAGCAAAACAATGAGCATATTCTACAGACTTGTTTGACTTCTTAGGATGCAAGTTAACCCAGCTTGAATTTGCATGCTCCAATACTGTATTTTAGCTTGAATACCACAAAAAACCAAGTTCTTCCTTTTGCTCTTTTGTATTTTCAAACACAAATTTGCAGTTTGCTCATCGCCAAACAATAAAAAGTAAGTGAATTATATTTGTCTTGTCGGAGTTCACATAGATTTGTTTCAAATGTATTGCGAGTTATAGGTTACATTTAAAGAAAAAAAAAAAAGAAAAAAAAGAAAAAGGTTAACCTATAAAATTTGGGGTTCAGTAGATGGAGATGTTTCGTGCTAAAATGTGCACATTGAGTTATAGGAGATCATTTTCCTCTTCAGTAATTAGCTGCTGGTAAGCCAGTTAGAGACAGGAAAGGACATTTAATCTACCTGAGAAAGAGGACAGGCAGTCCTGCAGAAGGTGGTCAGTACTTCTTGAGCACTTGTCTGTCTTGAAAATTGATGTCCATTTTAGTCTACACAGAACACCTGCATAGTTCCCTTAGAGAGATTAGCTATATAATCTAGCAAGTGTTAACAGGAATAAGATCTCCCTGAGGAAGGAACCTTAGTTGTAGGGAACCAGAGCTCCTGATTACAGGGGTTAGTAAAGTGGGTAGTGGGTCAGTGGAGTGAAAGGAGAAGAAACCTTCAATGCTTTAGTCTAGACAGCAACAACAAGGATGGCTGACAATTTGGTGCAGAGCCCAGCACTTCTTTTCATAGCTGTAGGCAATTCACAGGATAGTAAGTTGTGCTGTGACACTGGTTGTATAAGCTATTTTGAAAGCTAATATTTAGCAATCCAGAGAGGAAAATTTTTCTTCTGTTGACCATCAAGAGAGCAACACACTCTGGCATGCAGTGGAGTGGGAACGATTGGATTCTCAAGGGAACTAAAAAGGAATTTGTTATACAGGCTTAGAAATACAAAAGATGTCATGTTTTTGAAATGTGACAAATTGAAAATAAGGTACTAATGCCTTTATAAAATTTTTAAAACCTGAAACCTTGAATTTCAAGGTATTAAGACTTTATTTGGGAAAGGAGGAGAAAGAATGAAATTACTTTTGAGAATAAAAGGGTAAAGTTGATAACATGCCAAAAAGAAGTACTGTGCAAGATTTTTCAAGTGTTAAAATTCAGTAAGTCCTTACAGCTGTGGTTCACGCTACGCCTTTCAGCAGTTTAAACATTTAAAATCTGGGTCTCTGCTTTCAGTAATGATTGCAATGCTTGTGGGAATTTGGAGATGTGCTAATGTGGGCAGTCATGAAATGTTTCATTTTGTAAACATTATTTGCACTAGGTGTCTATGACCTGGTGTGACAGCAAGACTTTAATCAGTATAAATCCCGTTCTTGATATTTGGCTTGTGTAGAGTGTTATGCTATTCAGTTTTGGGGTTTTTAACTCTGCTTGTCCTGGCCTTTCATTGGACAGCAGCATTTAAAATGTAATTGTTATTGCTGTGAAAGCCCACTGAAGGTGAGACTGGAAAAGGGCATCCTGCTGTCATAACAGTTGATAATGAATTCTGGTCTTCTGAATAAGGAAGTAGTGTAGATAACGGCACTATTGTGAATGTGGGTAGTAAGCGATCAAAATGTTAAACCTAAGTTCTTATGTTGCCTCACTCAACATCACTTCTGTTCCAGCTGACAATTTAGAAGAATGCTAAATGGTTAGATGAAGAATGCCTTGAAATATTTTTGTTAGGAGTCTTCCACTCCCTGTAAAGTGAAGATTGCTATCTTTCAGTGAGTCTTTATTCTTGATGGTTTCTGAATGATGGATATGAATTTCAATGGTGTAATTGAAGGATTGGCTTTTGGCAGGTCTGCCAGGCAGCAGATACCAGTCAGGTGTCAGGAAAATGTATATACAGGTGACTTTTTAGGACTCAATGGACCTGCATGCTGAACATAATGATGGTTTTAGTTCTTGCATTGCTAGTATATCCAGTGATTTCATGAGTGCTTTTAAATTTAAATCCCCTTATATGAAATATAAAGGATTTTTAATTACTATATTAAAGAGATTTTAAAAATTAAAATAAAAAGCCTAGTCATCAAACTGTGAGAAGCATAACTTCCTCAGTCTGTGTCTTTATCATTATGAATTTTTTTTCTTGTAGAGAAAGATTAAGGCAAGATTAGTCTTTTTATTTAGAGAAATTCAGTTCTGAAGGCTCTATTTCTTGTTTGCAATAGCTTGTTTTGAGGAACACTTCCTGTCAAATTTGACATATTGTGCCACATTGCTGAAGTTCCACCCTGGGAAGCAGAGATCTTGTTTTAGACATGGTCCAGAAACCTTCATTAAATTCTAGAGAAAAAATACTAGCTAGGTGTGAAAAATATGTCTCTTTTTGTGTCAGGATATCAGTCTTATGTCAGAGGTTCTGCATGTGGATCATTCAGAAAGGGGAAAGCATTAAGGTTCCTGCAAATTAATGCCCCCATATACCTTCTACTTCTACTACCTTTTTACCAGTCCAAACCAATTACTGAAAACTTAAAATCATTTTCCAGCTGGAAAGTAGAAAACAAGTGTGAACACAATGGCTCAGGAAAAATTACAAAATCTTGTTCAACTGCAGTGAGAATAAAGCAGTTTGGTTACAGAGTTGACTTCATCTCTGTATTGAAGCCTGCATTATGATATATAGTACTAGTATACTGGTACTTGAAGGTAATTCTGAAATTAGGCTGCACCAGAAGATGAATGTGCAATAGAAGACTGAAGGCTTAATGGTTTCCGTTTAGAAAGAGGTAATGGATGAGCAAAGGAAAGCTACGTGGTTCCCTCTAGCAGGCATAGTTTGCTGTGTTTAGGATAGATCCTGCATCCAGAGATGGCAGAAACTCATGCCAGTGTATTTCCAGATGTTTGGAAGGAAATTGTGTAACGACTAGTGGTAAAGCAAGGGATTTTTGGTTTTTATGTTGTTCTTCAGGTGATTAAGCCAGGATGCTTCTGGAAGTTAATGATGCTCAGGTTTTGATTTCTAGGCTGAACAGCTTTTCTTGAGTTGGGGTTGCGAAGGCTGAGTGTCAGGCTAGAAGTAGGATTTCCCAGTTCCCTTACTTACTAGCAAACTACTGTTCTGTCAGTTTTCCAGGGCAGCTGTTTATAATGCCTGTCCTGGAGGATTTTGTTATGGCAAGCTGCTGCTAAGTAGGAGGTTTCTGGGTAACTTTGTATTGCAGCATGCTTGCTCCATCTCTGCAAAAATAGCAGCACTTAGGCAAATTTTATCGAGTTTTTGTACCGGTGAGTCAAATTGCTGAAAAGCAATGCAGTTCTTGACAAGCCTCACTGTCAGTGAAGCATATTTAATAGATGTTGAAGTGAAAGATATGCATGGAGAAAATGAAACTGTTGTGCTTTGTGATGTCTCTGCATCCTTCAGTACTGAATTGCATGACTGGCTTCTGGGCTGCCCTTTCAGAGCTCTGGAGCCTCTTTTAGTCAGGGCTTTTCTTTTGCAAATACAGCATTATTTTGCATTGCCAAGGAGATCGTTTGCCATAGAAGTTAGCGGGAATGTCCAGGTGAGAATATTCCAGTGGTATTGCAGGGCTGCAGAAGGATGGATTCTGAATTCTAACCCCCCCCCTGCCACAACTTTAAGCTGATCAGATTTTTGCTAGGCTGCTAGCAAAAATTGGAGTATTGTTAATTTTCTACATGCTGTTCCAGTGCATTCTGTAATGAGAAGGAAAACAGAGGAACAACATTCTCAATTACAATCTTACATATGTATTTTATATATAATA
>NW_009219824.1:16940-17360 GCF_000690835.1 Fulmarus glacialis
AGCATCTTTGTATTATTTAAATGAGAAACACAGGTACATTTATGGTCGTTGGTAAAATTTTAAAAAGCATTAAATATTTTGAATTTAATTTTATGTTTTAATTCTAGCACAGCAGAACTGGTGGATGTGAGATCCCTCTGTGTAGTTTGGGCTTTAGTTAAGTTCAACAGTGTGTGTATGGGTAGCGGTGGCTCTTCTTACAGTGCTGCTACCTTATGCAGCGTTTTATGAAGACCTGTTTTATGCTAGTTTGGCCTGAATTTACAAAAAACTGCCTATGTGCTGACAGTCATTTTCCTTGTCTCCCAGATATGATATTGTTGTGGTTTAACCTGGCAGGCAGCCAAATACCACGCAGCCGCTCGCTCACTCCCCCTGCCGGTGGGGCAGGGGGAGAATCGGAAGGGGGGGAATGAGAAA
>NW_009219824.1:17422-27154 GCF_000690835.1 Fulmarus glacialis
GAAAATAATAATGATAATGATAGAATATACAAAATGAGTGATGCACAATGCAATTGCTCACCACCCGCGCTGACCGATAACCAAGTAGCGATCGGTACTTCCTGGATCACGCCTACCATTCATATCCTGAGCATGACATCACATGGTATGGGATACCCCATTGGCCAGCTGGGCTGGCTGTCCTGATTATGTTCCCTCCCATCTTGTGTACCTAGCTCAGTCAGTAGGCACGGGAGCTGTCCTTGGACTAGGAGGGTACTTGGCAACAACTGAAAACATCAGTGTGTTATCAACATTCTCCTCATACTAAATCCAAAACACAGCACTAGCAAGAAATTTAACCCTATCCCAGCTGAAACCGGGACAGATATCTACAAATGTATGTTAGGAAATATGTCCTTCAGGACATACCAGGATGCTGAAATATCCTGTGCATGTAAGCTACTATTTATTCCAGGTTTGAACTGGTCAGTAAATTAGGCCTTTCTTTAGACTTTAAGAGTAAGGGGAGATGAACAGAGGTAACAGAAGGCTGCAATGAAATAAAACTCTCTATACCATATAAAGAATCTCAATTTTATTACTTAAGGTATATTGATTTTATTTTATTATAGTAGCTTTCCTGTGTAAGTATTGAAACCCAGAGGTGTTGAAAAGCCGTTTGTTTCAGACTTTCTACAAGTGCCAACTTGTTTTCTGTTTAATTGCCGTGTTGTTGAAAGAATTATTTTTCACCTTGATGCTCACGCTGACTCTGAAGCAGGTAGTTTGTGAGGCAGGGGAGAATACGGTAGAGATCACACTGGAAGACTTGTGCTGAATAGCCATCTATAATTTGTTGTGGCAGCTCTTAGGACTTGCTGAACTGATAGTGGCAGTTCACATGAGACAACAACGTTTGTGCTGGTAGAATGTTTTAGGAACATTGGTGGGATACCAAGTATGTGGTTCTGATACCACTTTTGTCTCACAGGTGCAAATCTGACTCTCAAAGGGCGTGTAATTCCTTGGGTTTTTTTTTTTTTTTAAAAGGTTTATTTTGTTTTCCGATGTGTTGTCCAAGCACTTCAATGGCTTACGTTCCAGTTTATAGTTAAATACAGTCCTTAACCTTGCCTGGCATTACAACGTTTCTTCCATTTAGATATGTTTCCATTTTTTCCAATATTTCCATTTTACTTTCAGGTTTTATAGTGATCAGAGAGCCATGGCAATGACTCTAGGGCCCTTCCCCACCTCCTTTATCTCTGTGTGTGTGGGTGGGTTTTTTGTTTTGGTTTTTTTCCCTCCCCTTAATTTTCTGATGTTTAATTTTTTTTCAGTTTTGTTTATGGACAATTACTGTCAAAACCTGTACTGCTTATTTATCTAGCTTTTAATTTTAGGTTATTCATACTGATTTACATGGATCCTTCTAACTACCATTTTGTGAAGTACCTTGTGGGCTTTGATAGTTAGCGTATTCAACAAAACTGATTTTCTATATTCAGCCTGCTTCTGGATCTTCCAGATGTTTCTGTTGAAAGACGTTACATATGCAATACGCCCCTAATGATTCTCAGTAAAAATGTTTCAAGAGTCCTTGTTTAATCCCCATACTGAAAACATACAGTATTTGTAATACCGAATATGAATTTTGCTGTGCAAAGGCTAATAATTTTAATATATTTAAGACTGCAAACACAAAATCCATGCCAAAGCATGCTAAACAGAAACAGAATCAGATTACCAAAAAATAATGGAAATAGCAGTAGTTTGTTAATTTACTAGCAAGTGCCTGTGGTTAACTGCAGCATTTTTGAGGAACCCTAATTGTTAAGAACTAACCTTCTCTTTCAGGAATACTGAATCCTGCAGTTCTTCAACAGTAAATATTTAGTGTGTTTTTCCTTGTAATTCAGAAGATACAGGAACTAGAGTATTTCTGGGGTTGAAGAAGTCAGGAAAATTGCTAGGATAGCCCTGGAGGTAGATTATTGGAGTAACAGAAGACAGCCTGGCTGCTCTGCTTTCCCTTCCAGCCCCCCACTTCTTCACCTCCTATTAGAAAGGAGCTGTTGTCCCCCCAGCCTGTGTTTGAGGATAAGCTTCTTCAGGTTGTTTTGAGTAGCAGAAGACTGCATTGATTCCTCTGTGGAACAGAACAAATACTTCACCTACTGCTGCTCCTTGTTTTCTCCAGGGAGAGAGAGGGGGGATTGCTGGCTGGAATACATGGGATTAAGCCCTTAGCCCTGCTCAGCTCTGTTTTACTCAAAATGTCCTTAGGCCAGTCTGCTTCACCAACTGGAAAACATTGGAGTGAATAGCTGTTAAATTGAGCTTGAATACTGGTGTATGACACTCCTTATTCTATTCATGCTGGGATTCTTCTTAATTATTTTACGAAATTTCTCTGGCCTTTTTGAGTTACAAGTGCAATGAGTTTAGACAAATTAATCTGGCAGTTATAATTGAAAGGATAATTTAATTTTAGTGTGTTTCTTTTTTGCCACACCACCTAGCTTTAGGCTTAGTAGTTAAATAACTGCTTATGCTGTGCAATCAGAAGGTGATTTAGAGCACCTAAGTTGGGCTTCTGTTCTGAATTTCCTTCTGTGGGATGCTCTCCCTCTCCACTGATGATGCATGAAGAGACTATGAAAGCTAATTGCAATACCGTTTTTATATTTTTACATCTAAGCTAGACAAATGTGCTTTTGATAGAGAGGAGGATTTTTGTCTGTAATTTTAGCTTTCCAAAGTAAGCAGAAGGGATGGATATCTAATGGAAGAGATATTTGTGAAATAACTGGAAAACTGTTCAAGAATACTTAGTTACATTGTAACTATATCAAGAAACTTCATTATATTATGTGATCTTATAATAAAACAAAAAGTTACTGGTATAGTTTCCTTAAGATTTTCATCTGGAGCAACAGGTAATTAAACAGTGCAAACAGAAGGAACTAGACGTAAGCTAAGTAATGCTGATTCAGACAAGTATCTGTTAAACAGCTATTATAACACATTATTTTTAATGTAGTCTAAAATTGAATTCTTACCTTTAATCCTTGGGGGGGAATAGAAGGAGGGAAAAAAGCCAATACACAGTGGTATGGGGGTTTTGTTTCATTTGTTTTTTTGTTTGTTGGTTTGGGTTTTTGGTTGTTGTTGGTGTTGTTTGGGGTTTTTTTTTTGTTTTTTTTTTTAATCTAAACTGCTTTTATTGCTTCCTTTTCTTACTTTGCTGTGATACACAATGCATGAGAAAGTGGTTGGTTTGTAGCAAAAAAAGTTTTCAGTTTATGGAATCCTCTGGTCGATAGCAATAGTTTCGTACTTTAAATATAGGTGCCATTTTTGTTGTTTGAGTTCCTGTAAATAATACTTAGGACCTATGTATTGTGTTAATCATAATCATTAAATAGAAGTTAAATATACAAAGGATTGACTGATAAATAGCTTTAAGGATGGAGAAGGCTACAAAGATAATTTTAAAAAGAAAAGTGTTTTAGAGTGAGGGGATCAGTGAATAATAACAACTACCATGCAATTTGTATTTTAAAATAGATTATTAATACCAGAACTTGTGCTGAGGGCAATTCACCATTTCTTCCAGAAGGGTGTTGTAACTTCATTCTTTCTGTTTTTTCTTGTCAATGCTTACTTTTAGTGATGTTTATGTAGATATGTGAGACCTCCCTCATGTGAACGAATAATTATATTTAAGGCAGCAATATTATTATTTGTGCTTTGAAACTCATTTGATACCATTTGGTGATTAGTGTTTGACTTTTAAAAATTTCCCACCAATCCTTAGTCCGTGGGGTTTGTTTAATGGTTATTGTTCTTTGTCTAGCCTTGTTTCCTTAGAAAGATGCAGATGATCATCTGGGCAGAAAACTGACTTAATTTAGCTAATATGAAGAGCGTATATAGAGAGTTTGAATAGTGAAATAGCTGTGGGTAAGAAATGTTTCTGCTGTTATTACGGAAATAGGAGCTTGTTAGTGGTTTTCTTTTGTCCCTGTTTTGTTTTATTATCTTCCAGGACAGAACAAGGAACTGCATTCCTTGGGCTCTTTTTGGTATTTTAGTGATCATTACAAAAAATAATGTGTTCTGAACTGAGTTTTTGACAGCACAGGATATGAGCACATCAGAAATAGGAAGTAAACATGAGAGTTGTTTAGAGCTGAGCACAAGCAGTTGTGTGAGAAAGCTAAATCATATATTTTTAATGTGCAGAAATGCATTTTTTTGAGCACTTCCAAGTATTTTGCAATATAACTTTTAATATTAGAACATTCCTGGAACATGTAATACTATGTTTTTGGTGTTGCACGTAGTCGTTAGGGTATTTCTTGCAACAGTTGTCTCTAGTTATACTTTCCTTTGAATAACAAATAACTATGCCAAGTGGTTGAAATGAGACAGTACTTACCAAACCTGCATGAGCAATTTTATAACGGAAACCAAGTGGAAAATGCTTTTAGTCTTTGACCGTCTTTGCTGAAATCTTGACTTCTATCTCTCTCTGTCATGCTTGTCTAATAGGTTTTATACAGGATTTAACAGATTTTGCACATCAGTTAGTCTGATTCCTGCTTCTGTTTCTGGCCATAAAATGTTTGTGCAGTTGCTTCAATGGTCTTGTGTCAGTCCTGACTGATCCAGAGTACCAACTTCCATCCCTCAGGCTTTCCCCAGTTGTCTTTGCGTAAGATTGTGTTTGGTATCAAAAACTCTTTAAGCAAAATACAATGTTGCTGTTAATATTGCAGTCTCATATAGTAGGCTAAAAATGTATGGAATTAGTAGATTGATAAATGTTTATGCCTTGTTTTCACAACCTACCTGGTTGTGGAACATCTAAAGATTAAATGAAGCTCAACCTTTTATTCAAGGTTGGCTGGGTTAAAAATTTCAGAGTCTTGAAGATGGAAGATTGTATTTTCTTCTCTGTTTTTGATGTCAGAATAGACACTGAATACAACTGAGTTATGTTAAAAGTGGAGCGAGTAGAAAAGCAAAGATGGAAAAGGGATGAGAAACAGGAATGGAAGAAGTAATTCATTATATTATTTGTTGCCTATTAACACATGCAACTGTAGAAGTAAACTAGGCTTATATAATTAAGGACTTGACCTAGTACTAACTCAAATAACTGTAGGAGCATGATAGGTGTGGTACACTAAAGGACAAGTAATTACTAAATCTGTGGAAAAATTAAGAACGATGTCCTGTTAAGCAACATCTTAATAAAGACTGTACAGTGGATAAAATTCAAAATTAAAAAATTAGTGTATGTGGCTAGATATTAGTGCATGTGGCCTCTTGCTTGTTTCCCAACCTATCTCAAGTGATTCTGCATAATTTGGGACTGAATGTGAAGGGTGCTTGGGTAGGTGCGAGAGAGAGATGCTACCTGTTTTATTCCAGTCAGATGTATTGAATGTCAGTCGTGTGCATAGCACAGGCCACGTGGCCTATGCCTTGGGGAGTTTATACACTAAATCTGGGAAGTTCGATCACTCTATGGAGGAAGATGAATTTCATCTGGGCTGATACTATATTTAGGATGGGAAGTCTTTCTCAGTCTAGTGTGGCTCTCCTGTTGATGTCAACTGGATACTTGTACAAAAGACTAAAAATGAATTGTGAACGTGGTAACTCTGTTCAGTCTTGCGTTACTCACAGCAGACAGGTTTGCTTTTGTATTTCCATGAATTTTCTTTTCTTTTCCTCATGTGTGTGTTTGTTTTTATTTTTTAATTTATTTTGTTGCTGTTCATTCCAACGGCTGTTGTTCATGTTCTCCCCTGTGTGGAACAGCTCTTGAGTTCCCATCCTGTGAACATCACTGATTACTCTCCTGAGTAAATCAGAATGAAATATTCATGTTGATCCAACTTCATGCTTAAGAGATAAGTAATTATTGAGAATTGGCACATTTTCTATCTGCAGATCCAGAAGACAAATATTTTATGAGAAAGATGAAAGTGTTACTTATTAGCATTAGGGTTAACATAGTGTTCGTTCTTTTTGTTCCTTTAACTTTTTGACCACTGGAAGCAACCTGAGAACCCTGCAAGACAAAGATTGAGTGTAAGCTCTGTTCAGCTATAAATTCATGTACATACAGTAACTGCTTGTGTTGCTGCAAATGCAAAAAAAAAAGTATTTTTGTTTTTAAGAAAGCAAAAAACCCCCACCCAACCCTCTAAATACAGACTTCTGACATTCTACCCATCATAATTTTCTAGGAAATTAATTTTAAATGAACAAAATATGATAATATGGTTCCAAAACTGTTCCATCTGTTATTAATAATTCTATTCTTTGAACTCACTAAGTAAAATAAATCCTATTGAATGATTTTGTTACAGTCAAGCAGATCGTTGGTCATTCTTGTGCCACTTGTAATGGTTTTGATAGATATACTGGAAAAAAGTCATTTGAAAAAGATCTCAAGAGCCTCACTTTTGACAGTGGAAGACAGCGGTATTTGTAATTGTTTAAGAATCTGTACATATGTATGGCTTACCTTAGTTATGGACCTGGGAGTATTGAGAGAGAAATAGAATGGAGAAATAACTGACAATATTGATTACTTTGTAGGGGCCAATCCTCCACCATAGCTAAAACATGGATGCTTAGATGAAATTAAGGACTGCTCTGAAGGTAACTTGAGTATATTCAAGAATATGATAGTGCTGATTGTTAATGCAAGAATTTAATAAGAACTAGACAAAGAAATCATTAACGGGGCTTGCTTTCAAATCCAACTCGTTGAAAATACAGTTTAAAAAGTATGTATTTAACTGACTGTTACATTTGGGATATATGCATAATAAAAATAACCAGTAGGCACTGCTGTTAAAACTAGTGGTGCAATCTGTTATGCTCTGAAGAGATTAAGACTTCACAATTCAGTTAAGTAGAGACATTGCTTCACGAAAGTCCGTATATGTAGGTCACAGTTTTTTAGTGTGTTCAAAGGCTCTTTGTGTTTCAGAAGCGTGATCTGCATCTTGTTGTAGAAGCTGTTCGTTTCTAAAGAAATGTTTGTTAACTCTGCTTCTACTGAACTGCTTCAGGTTTTTGTCTCTTTTTTTTTTTTTTTTTTTTTTTGGTGTGTGTGTGTGTGTGTGTATAAGATGTGAAGCTACTAACCGTGCTCCTCTTCCGTGCCTGGAAGACTGCATCTGTTCTTCCAGTGCTTAATTGGTGTTTTCCTGTTGTGATGGGTACTTTTCATTCTGTGTATATACCATCATCCTTCTGTCTCTTACTGATTTCTGCAGTTGTTTAAGAAAAGAAATCACTAAAAATGTCTTTTGAAGGGCTTTTGGTGGAACTTAAATCCGTATTCCTGAGCTTCAGCTTCACTGATTAAATATTTCTAGCCATGATTTATTGATATTGCAGAAGATCTGGCATGAATGAAAGGAAGTAGAAGTGCAGTTAGGACTCTGGCGTCGTGTGTGTCACGTTAAAAACCCCTGAAACGTAGGAGGTAAATTTGGTTGACACTAGCTGTGTCAGCTATGCTTTTTTTTATTTTTTAGTTCGTTTATGGTATTAAAGCAATACTTTATTCCAGCTGCCACTATTAAGTATATGCTTGGACTCGTAACTATGTAGTTCAGAAATGAGTTCATATTTTAGCTACTTGAATTCCAGTATTCTTGTCAAGAAGGTTAACTGCTTAATATGTTGTTCACTGTATACATAGCTCATAGGGAGATCCCTAAGCTTTCCTCTATTATAAATGACTGGACATGATTAACTAAAAAGTGTTTTGTATTTGTATTAATTTTTTTGTTTGGGTTTCCCCCCCTTCCTTCAAGGTCCACTTTCCGGACACAGAGAGGGCAGAATGGCTCAACAAGGTAAGGGTAGTCATTAACATCCAAATGGGAAGTGGGGGAAGGGAAATCTGAGATTAGAAAAAACAGTGAGGCAAGAATCTGAGAACAGAGTAGTTTTAATTTTCTGTGCTCTTTATGCACTTGAAGCTTCTGGTCGTTGATCCAGTTAGTGACAAGAAAGATTAAATTTATTTTCATGGTCTTGAAATTGTGAGTTTTGGAGAATGACTTTAAGTGGCATTAAAATAATGACAGCTATAATTGCGTGGAAGTTATAGTAGCTGTAAACACAGTCTTATATGTTCTACTTGTCTGGGATACTTTCCAGTTACTGTAGATTCCTGACCTACAATCTAAAAAGAAATAAATTTTGCAGTTTTCGTTTGTTTGTGTGATAATCTAAGATACAGATCTATGTAGCTTGAGTTTTTTAAAAATGTCTTTCATTCAAAGAGCATCAAAGAACATGAGTTAATTAGAAAATAGTGAGAAAAAATAAGCAATATAGAATTTTCAGATATGACAGTAAAATACTATATTTTTTACATTTATAAACCTGATGCATTTATTTAAGAAATGCACTTGACCCATTTTTTCTTATTCTTCTCTTTACATACAAATAAACTTAGCCTTCTTCACCCTTCTTCCCAACGTTCAGCATTAGTGCTGAATGCATATGCATATGCATTCGTGGGATAAAAGAAGAAAATTCTTAATATTGTTTTTCTCCTCCTCCAGTGCTTCAGATTTGTGCAAATGTATACAACACACAAATTGAGAATTCTAGAAAGCTTTCCTGTATGTAAAAAGGAACCAGTTCTTATGTCTGTAATGAACTGTATAGAAAACTTGTATGTTTAAAACTTTGTACAAAATTTCTTACATATACCTTAAAGAATATTTTTTAGTTATGCGTGAAGTTGTGTTCTGTGTAGATTTCATTTCTTTTTTATTTTTTTTTCCTTAGACTGTAAAACAGATGTGGCCTTTTATTTGCCAATTTATTGAGAAACTCTTCCGGGAGACCATAGAACCAGCAGTAAGAGGAGCAAACAACCACCTCAGTACCTTCAGTTTTACAAAGATTGATATTGGTCATCAGGTCAGTGTCTGGTGAAGTTTTTCAAAGAGGCTCTGTCTTTCATACCGTTTTCATGTAGCCTGTTTAAATCTACACAAAAATATTTCTTGGTGACACTTGGTGGTAAGACTAGTTCTGGTTTCTGTTGTAATATTAAAATAAAAATGTGTGTGGCTTTTTTACCAGAGGTTTCGTTTTTATTTTAAAATTTTTTTCCTGCGGTCTCTGCTTCAGAAACTTGCCTGAGAATTGGGAGAAGACTCAAATTATAGTAACTCCTAGTCATGTGAAGAGCTCATAGCAACATGATTTTAATACTACTCATGTATTGCTTTACATTAAGTGAGCAGGGACCGTAATCCTTTTCTTGTCAGATGATCCACGTGCAATTACCTTTCTTGTTACAGACGAACTTTTAATCACGTTATGTACGGAGTCCAATGACAAGGCTGCTGGCTCAGCCTTTCCGAAGGACTACGTATAACATAGTATCGAGGAGCAGATAGGTGTTTACCTTCTGTTCAGTCCCATGAAAGAAGGGGTCATAATATATAGGCTTTTCTGCAGGCATGTAAGAGCTGTTTGACGAGTCCAAGCTAAGAGTAAGTTACCTCTGCTTGCACTAAGTTCGGCGCTACTTATTCTTACCTGCATCAACCAGAACTTAACTTCTTGTTGAGATGTAGCTTAACAGCTTTTTTGTGACATTATCTTTTGTGTTTCTCTTGCTTGTCATAAATGGGATTTTAAGTAAGGATTTAAAAATCTCCACACACCCACCCCTCCCCGCCCCCC
>NW_009219825.1:0-19824 GCF_000690835.1 Fulmarus glacialis
AGATCACATCCACAGCCTTTCCCTCATCCTCATTCTTTATTGCACCCAAGAAAGCAATCCTGCACTTGCTATCACCATCATGGTAATCCACAGATGATTCTTAAATGAGGCAATGCACTCATATATGAACACTGCACGTGCACAAACACACACACACACAATATATATTTATATGCATACACAGTGAAAACAAAACTTGATATGCACTCATCTTTGAAAACTACAAAACTGTGCTGCTGTTTAAAAAGGTAAGAAGAAACAAGTTTGTTTCAAAATAATCTTAAAGAAAAGGTCCTTTCTGAAAATCTTTGCAGGTAAAATTTATTTTTTTCTTAAGGTTCAAAGTCTTTCTCTTTCTTAGATATGATCTTCTATGAAAAAAACTGTATTTCTTCTTAGAAGGCTGAAGGGAAGGTGAGCAATCAAGCTAATGAGATTGGCGAGCAAAAATAAAGACAGAAGACAAGTGAATTTATGCCCAAGTGTGAGAAAGGAGAAACAGCATAGCTTTGTAAGACCTCCATAAGAGAATTTATTCTTTCAACTTCAATTTGCCTTAATGGGAGATGACAAAAAAAAAATCCTTTAGTCATTGTGAGGATAATCTAGCTCTATGAACATTGTGGTTTCTGCGTTCGTGTGTGTTACTTTTAACATTACATTATTTTTTTATTTCCTTAAAGGAAAAACATAACAAATACCTGTTCTCTATAAATTATCCTGATTAGAAAAATTACATTATTTCACAGCAAGACAATACAGATTGCCACTTCTTCTTACCACTTGTTCCTTCGGGTGCAGTGCCTTCCATTTACAGACTTGAAGCAATATCTTTTCTACCAATTTTAATTTATATACTGTATCTTTTATCGGGAAAAAAGAGGACCCTTATATTCATGAGTTACCTCTGCTTTAAAGGCAGAATGATGGAGAAAACTTGCTTTGGATGAATTAATAACTGTCCAGAAAAAGGGAAAGTATACCCCCCAAGGGTTCAATGTGTTGAAAGAATCAACATCAATCTTACACTGGCATAAGCTCTATGAAAGTCATATATTGAGTCCCATTTGAAGGATTCATCATCAAAAACATTGTCGTTCCATGAGGTATGTTAACATAGAGAGTGTGATTAATATAACATGAATTTGAATTCACACACATAGGGAAAAGTTCTACCGAGATTAAATGTTCTCAGGCCTGTTGACTTCATACACTTAATCATGTGGATATTTTGCATTTTTTTTTACAGAAAGTGCTATATGCATTTAAGTGAGAGTCACATATTTCAAAGAAAGCCTCCTATTCTCTTCACAAATTCACCTTACAAAATGTCAGAAATTTCCTTACCTTTGGCTACAGAATATACTGCACAACAAACTCAGCAAAACTATGTGATAGTACTATATACACCTTATTTTAATCTTCTGAAAATATCAAAGGCATCTAAAAAGTGATACAACCCTCACAAGCTTAGAGCAGAATAAATACACGAAATCTAGTTATCTAAAATTATATCCATCATAATGAATGTACAGAATGAATATAGAGTAAGTATCCACACACAGCAATGAAAAAAAAATATGAAAAAATTATTTCTACTGAAAAATTATCTTCTGCACATCCACGTTAGTCATCTAACTCAACACTGTATCTTTTGTACCTTTCCAGAAGATATACTTGACCTTACTAGCTAAAAGAAATCCCTTCAATTTGCTTTCCCTATGAATGCCAACACTTTTCAACTCTATGGAGACTTTTTATAAAGAAATTCCTTGCCTTACGGTACATGGGCACTAGGTATGTTATATCTGGTTGCTGTTATTATAGGTGTGGATACTTCTTACCTTCAATAATTGGCAGCTTCCTTCATGGACAGTGCCTTCTTGAAAAGATACATTTCAAACTTCACTCTTTCTGAGGAAGGATAGATCCATCATCTTTCGGACAACTCCCTGACTCAAATTCAGATCTGCTTGGACTGAAAAATTACTAGGATCAATAATTGGCCAGAAAAGGCCATTGGCATAATTAAAAGAAAAAAAAATCTACACAGAGATCCTCAAAGAGCAACCAAGTTAAAGGAGGTAGATACTGATGTTTCAACAGACCACTAATCGAAAACCAAAGATTAGTGACAGACTGCAGTTCTTTTCTTGACTCTACCTAAAAGCAAGAACAATTTTTCCATAGCTTATTTAATGATGATCAGCTACAAGAGCTTAGCTAAAGATGATCAGTTGAGATGATTAATAAGGAAGGTTGAAGTAATTCCACCAAATGAGTCTGGAGATGATGCTTGATCTCGAAAGCTTGGTGCTGTTGAAGCTACAAATTGGAATATTGAGACTGAAGGTATTCTTTAAGTTTGTGAGATTTTGTGGTGGGTTGAAATCGGCTGGCTCTCAGGTGCCCACCAAACCACTCTCTCACTGCCCCTCCTCAGCAGGACAGGGGAAGAGAATAAGACGGAAAAAGCTCATGGATTGAGATAAGGACAGGAAGATCACTCACCAACTACCATCATGGGAAAAACAGACTTGATTTGGGGAAGATTAATTTATTGCCAATTAAAAATAGCAGATAGTGAGAAACAAAAAGCAAACTAAAACCACCTTCCCTCCATCCTCCCCTTCTTCCCAGGCTCAGCTTCACTCCTGACTCTTCTACCTCCTCCCCATAAGCAGTGCAGCGGGATGGGGAATGGGGATTGTGATCGATCCATAACACTTTGTCTCTGCTGCTCCTTCCTCCTCACGCTGTTCCCCTGCTTCAGTGTGGGGACCCTCCCATGGGATACAGTCCTTCATGAACTTCTCCGACATGCGTCCTTCCCATGGGCTGCAGTTCTTCAACAACTGCTCCAACAGTACCATAGGGTACAGTCCTTCAGGAACAGACTTCTGCATGCGTCCCCCATGAGATGCAGTTCCTGCCAGAAAACCTGTTCCTGCATGGACTCTCCGTAAGCTGCAGCTTCCTTCAGGACACACCCACCTGCTTTGTTGTGGGGTCTTCCACAGGCTGCAGTGTGGATATCTGCTCTGAAATGGTCCTCGATGCGCTGTATAACTTTTACATTTGTTGCCATCATTTCAGCTCACTCTTTTTTGTCCTATTCAACATGGAGATGAAGAAAAAATTGTTCCTTCCCTCCACACAGCTGCTGCCTTTTAGGTACTTTAAGACATCTGCTTCAGTCCTTATTAATTTTATTTATGTATCTTTGTCATTAAATAAACCCAGTTCTTCCTGTTTTTCTTTAAGTCTTACTCTCCTTTGGGCTATCTCCAGTTGACAATAGAGTCCCAGACACATCAATATCCTTTACTGAAGACCAAAGATCCTTTATAAAGTTGGAACTGCAACAGTGTCTTTTGTAGAGAGAAAAGGTTAGATGTAGAACATTAAAACAATGTTTGACATAGCAGCAGTCTCACCTTGAGAGAAGGGAAGAAAAATGAGTGTGTGTATATGTGTGTGCACACAAACGTATGTGATTTTATGCATATAGTGAGCATACTTATGTTTGAGATACCCTCCATGGACAAGATACAGAGACCCTAAAATCAGGTGCTTCAGAATCTCTCAGAAAATATCCCACTTGATGCCAGTAAAAATTCTCATATGTTAATCTAAATAAGAAAGCACTCCCTATTCTAATGTCAGGATAAACATATTTAAAGTGTAACAGCTATAATACTCAAATAATGAAGTATTATTTATAAAAAGCATAATAAATTAGTTTAAGCTAGCTATCTATTTCTCGCAACATAAGTTCAGTTTCTAGCAACTGATTGATTCATGTTTCCTCATTTATATCCTTGGAGAATGGAGAACGACAGGATATATGTGCGTCGGAGACCAGAAGAAGAATGATGAAATCATTCTGAGTTTTGGTGTTATAAGCAACTGTTTGAAGAATAACTGTAATTTTGCAACCTCAAATAGTAACGCCTCAGTACAGAATTTCATCATATGCTCCAGGATCTTTAAAGCTAAGTAACAGCATATGAATCTTGAATCTAATAAAATCTAGGAATTTTTATTATTCATTATTACTTGCTCTGTTTCAATAGCTTTTCAAAAAGTTATTCTGAATTTCAACAGATAGGTTGGAAAACCTCAACTTCATTTTATATTTTAGCAAATATTTAACTTTTAACTTCCTTTCAACATCTTTTGAATTCTTGATGTAACAAATAGCTATAAACCTCTCAAAGAATCAACATCCTTGTATGGAGTTCACATATAATATATAAATACAAGGTCTTCTGAGTGTGATTAATGTGATTTATATACCTACATAAATTTCCTTTAATTGAATGTGTTCCTTCCTTCCTTGTTTCTGTTGGCAATGTATATTTTCTGCTCAGTTCTAATGTAAGCCACGCTGCTAGGTCCTAATAAAACATGTTTTGACTAACAATGTAAATTTTCTGCTTCAACCTCAAGCTCTTTAATATTTAGCAGAGTTTCATGCCGCCTTAGATTTAATGCAAATGGTGTAGTCTGAAGCAATGATTAACTTTATAGCTGGAAGATAAAATGTGGATAAAAGAGCTATTACTTCACAACAGCATTAGGAGAAAAAATGATTAAAAATGTTGAGCTTAACTTAGTACTGTTTAAAATATGTGTTAGATGAGGACTGTGACCTACACAAAGTTATGTAAGTTTCCAGACACAGTAAGAACACACCATAAACTCTTTTACAAATATTAATCTGTATTTAAATAATACTCACGTATTAAGTTAATCACACATAACCAGGGAGTGTTTGGGGTTTTTTTTTGTCATAGCGTCTATCTACAGGTTGCAAGTCATTGTTTTGACTCAGTGTTGTGTTCCAGACTCTCCGCACTTTACTTGGTCATAGGACAAATTCCCCTCCCCACTGTTAACAGTAAAATTTCTTAGATCTACAGTTGTTTGAAATTTAGAATGGACAGAGATTAGATCCAACACTGTCTTTCAGTCCTCTGCTGCCACGATCTCCATTATTAATGTATGAATTCTGTTTCTTCATCTGTCTCTTCCCACCCTCCCCGTAGTTGTACTGGCCCATTTGTTACTATTTCATAGTCTCTTGCATTAACTACCAATTATGGTCTAAGAATTTAAGTAAATCACTTTCTATCTAATGCTGTGTATTTTCTAATCCAGTCAGCATTTCATTCTCCTACCTCAGACTGTAACAGAGCTATTCTCTGGCTCAGGAAATGCGCGCAAATTGCTGTATAATGGGTTGGTGTGCAAGACAGCATTGATGTGTGCTTGCTTGCGTATACTATTCCATACGCATGCAGTATTGGTCACTGTTGGAGATCACTTTCTAGGCTAGACAGACCTTTCCTCTGACTAACTACAGCTGCTCTTACTTTCTCATAGATGTTTCAGAACTGATCTCCTGCTGATAGAAACTGCTGTAGCTCCATGAACTTAATTGATTTCTGAAAATTTCTGCAAACAGGGAATCTGTCTTTTCCCGTAGCACCAAGTGCCAACTAGGGTGTTGATATTCCACTTCTGAAGAGCTAAAGATAATGCTAACAATCTCTGGGGAGTGAATGAGTGTCCAAGGCCAGCTAGCAAGAATTACTATTACTTAACACTTGAACAAATGGCTCTTTCCACTAATTTTCACAGAAGATGTGTACTGTGCTGTATTCTCTTAAGCCTGTCAAGAATTTTGTAGTCAATATCTTTCATTAATTAATTTCTGAATGTAGAACAGAAAGCAGGTAGCTAAAGTTCAAACCAAAACATTTAAACATCTTATATTAGGTAAAAGAAAGAATGGAATGTGAAACAATAGGGAGTAAATTGCTATATACTAAACCTGCACAAATCCACACATGCAGGCCATCAGTTTTTAAAATGTAAGTGTGCTGTGCTTGGGAAACAAACTTAGAAAAGCATGCAGCCCCTGTGTGACATGTGTAACAGACAACCTGCATACTCACACACCTGCCTATTTCATTGTCTTTGTCACTGTCGTGGTCTTGTAATAAACTTTGTACATAAAACTCTGTGCACCTATTTATATACCATTAATAAAGTTATTAATAGGAAAATATATATATTTATGCATATTTGGGAAGATTGTAAAATTTCACAGTCCTGCACAATGTGTGTGGAATTCCAGTACATTCTCAACAGGATTCTAAAAGATTTTAGCTTAGATGAAGAAATTTCTTTTTTTTTCAAAATGCTTTTCCATAGTGAAGTGTGACATCAGGTGAATAGCCATCTGTACAAATAATTGTGCTCAGAAAGAAGTATCAGGGCCTGTCATTTGCTATATGTAGGAGTTCTGTTTTGAAATATTCAGATGTGAGCAAGGTTGGTCTAACTCTATCTTCAATGAACAGGTAAAATTGTAAATGGTAAAATGGTAAAAAAAAATCCTGCATTTAGTTTGTAATAAAAATTTCAGATCCACTAATTCCTTCAGCATTTCAGCCACCAGTAAGTGATCCTCATAAAACTTTTAGTTTACTTGGACTGCAACCTGAATCATCATAAGCTTCAGTTATGCACACTTTTCAGATCTTTCTGTAGAGAATTTGAAATGTTTCAACTAAAGGTCGAACTATTTCTTGTTTATATTTCCCTTTAAATATGCTTCAGGATAAATGGCATTAAGTGTAATATCAGTTACTTTAGGATTATTGTGCTGAAAACCACCAAAACACTAGGTTACTGGATGACTAATAGTGATATCCCATAATACCTTTCACATCCAAATCATTCCTGCCAGGTATTTGGTGGGAAGTCATGGAACCAAGAGCAACACACAAAACCATTAACACTCAAGACACAAAATCTATTACATTTCTGCAACTAAGAATTTAACAAAATACGGTCATAAGAAAGCATTTTACTGGTATGCATGGAAGGCATATAATACATCAGCTGCATCTTTTGAGAAAGTCAAGTCCTCAAGGCCTAATTCAATCTTCATGCACTCAAAAAATTATCATAGGGATTTCTGCATGACTATTGACTTAATGATTTATTCCTCAATGTTTTCTGTAATACAGTGTATTTTAGCGTATTGGGTATAAGTGGTGAGATTTTTGTAGCAGGGGGACTGCAGGAGTGACCTCTCTGGGAAGTGGTCAGGGGCTGCCCCGTGCCAGGCACAGCACGGTCCAGCTGGCTCTACAGTGGACCCACCACAGGTCCATCAGCCCATCAGCCAAGTTGGTGGTGCCTCTGTGGAAACATATTTAAGAAAGGGAAAAAAAAATATGGGATGGAGAGAGAAGGAGGGAACAAAAAGTAGTGAGAAACATCAGAGAGAACATCTAGGTCAGAAAACAAGGAGGAGGAGGTGCTCCATGGCACAGCAGATATCTCTGCAGCCTGTGAAAGAGCCCATCCTGGAGCAGATTTTCCTGACAGGAACTGCAGCACATGGAGAGCCCACACTGGAGTGGATTTTTCCTGAAGGACATGCCAGAGCAGGGGAAAAAGTGTGAGAGGGAAGGAGTGGCAGAGAGGAACTGTTATGTACTGTCCATACCCTCCAACTTCCCCTGCAGTGCTCAGGAAGGGGTAGAGGAATCAGGAGTGAAGGAGTGAAGTTGAGCCTGGGAAAGGATGAAGGCAAAGTATTTTTTAAAATTTTTATCTTTGTTTCTCACTACCCAAATATATTTTAATTGGCAATAAATTAAATTAATTTATTTTCCCCAAGTTGAGTCTATTTTGCCCATGACAGTAATTGGTAAGCAATCTCCCTGTCTCAACCCATGAGCTTTCTCATTCTATTTTCTCCCCCCTGCCCTGCTGAGAAGGGGAAGTGAGACAGCGGCTGACTGGGAGTTTGGCCCTTAGTCAAGGTTAACCCACCATACCATCTATTCTTCATTCTGGAACCATTGATTTGAGATTATCATGTAAAGTTTGCAAACATCAAGATATTCTTACTAGAAACAGAAGAAAATGTCTCACTGATATTTTTAGTTACAGCCTGTGGAAAACACTTGGTCTTTTTATAGGAAGTGTCTGACAAGTACCTGAAGGCCAGGAATACAATCCTTTTAAAATCCAAGAAATCCAAGGTCCCACTGAAGTCAATGCAGAGAGCTGAATTTCAATAATCTGAATTGAAGCTATGGTGTCTAAGGTTGCCTAGCACTTCACAGATGTACCACAGAAAATATAATTAGAAAAGGCCAAAATATATTATGTCACAAAATATTCATTAGAAATGAAGACTCAAACAAACGGGCAAGTATTCTGGAGGACTGATCTCTCAATGTGGTGAACAGCAAATGGTAAATTTTATTTGACATTATTTTTTCAACAGTTTTCAATATAAGATTTTGCTTTTAGTGGTAAACTCAACATGGCATGATCGGGCTCTGCAAAGCTAATTCAAGTATTTAAAACAGTTTACCTATATTAACACCTTGTTTTACATCAATCTCAGTTTATTTACCTACTGACTGAATCAATTAAAATGAACAGTATGTTTAAGGTACTGCAACTAAAAGAACTCTTAACTTCTAGTGTGTCAGCCACTCAACTCTTTAAAGAAAAACTAGGCTTCACCAAAGTCCCTATGCAAGATGTGACACATACTGTTTTTCATTGTATTTTAGTCCCTGTGGATCTCTCTACTGCCATTTAACTACTGCGAACTCAGGCACTGATGAGACTTACTGGCATTTAGCATTTCTAGTATGATTCTTAATCTCTGGAATAGGTCACGGCACTGTACTTCACCAGAGAATAACAGGAATGTCTGAGATAAAAAAACAACAGCAGAATGCAATAGTTTACAATACAGTGTTTTCCAAATAGTCAACTGTATCTCTCTGATACACAGCAAGTTGTAAAAACTTTTAAGTTCTATAATTCTAATTTTAATAATTTTAATTTAAAGTAATTACTAGTACTTAACTGCTTGTGGGTCTGTACCTAAGCATAGAACAACAGAATCATAAAATGGTTGAGGTTGGAAAGCACCTCTGGTGATCATCTAGTCCAACCCCTAAATCTAAACAAAACTTCAGACGAACAATTTTTTTAATTGAGATATGTATGTAATCGGGCTTAGCCTTGCCTGGAAAGAAGGAGTCAGACTGCTAGTATGTAAGGCCTAGAAACAATGTTCTATTATACCATTCTGACCACTCTGCTTGGACAGTTTAGCATCCTCTGCAATAGCAAAGAACTTCTAACTTCTTTTTGTGGGAATGCAAAAGAAAAGAGAAAAAGATGCCAATATCATTAGGTGATTAAAGGAGGTTTTAAAAAAATTCCCTATTGTCTCCATTATTCCTGAAAAGAAGGAAGGAAAAGGAGCACATAAAGAATGTAACATTGATACCACGAAAATTGCTTGGAATAAGAGCTAAGTCGGTCTGAGGAGTTGTATTACATTTTAATAATGAAGCAATCTCACTTTTAAAATGCTATGTTGTCTGTCCTAGAACTATTCAGAAAATCTGAGGAAGCTTGCTGGACAGTTTTATCTGCAAAATATTTCAGAGGCTAAACTGACAAAACAGAATTTACCAGTCTTCCACAGCTGTGGAAGCTGAATTCTCTTCATTTTAATAAATGCCTGAAACCAAAAAAATCTGCTCAAGGTCAAATGAAACCTCTGACCTGTAATGAAATCCTTCAGTTTCTCATTTTAGCTGGGAGAAAAAAGAAATCCTTCAGTTTTTCATTTTAGGTGGGTGAAAAAAAGTTTTTATCACGAGTTGATCCAAACAAATTCCCTTTGCCCCAACTTTTTTATTTCGTGGCCCAATGAAAGATGGATTATTCCCTCAGACACACTTGAGAATGATTCCCATATTGCTAGAATCCCTGGTCTTCTTTCATGGTTGTATCTTCTCATGCTTAAAATTAGTGCTGCCTAATTCCAGTGCACATGAATTATTTGCAGTGCAAATTATGACTATCCTTTTTCAGATTAAAAATCTAGCTGCTGCAGGGAAGAAGAGACTATGAGAACATCAAAGTGTGGAACAAATATTTGAGCTAGATAAATTAAGTGGGTCTACAACTGACTCTAACTTTGGCTACCTACCATAAACCACAGGTGTCTCCATGGTGCAGTATTATTTGCTGTTTTCTAAGAAAACAGCAGTTTCTGCTTGGTAAGGGCAGGCCCCCAGGACACTGTAGAGTTTCTGCTAAAGTTCAAAGCAGGGTATGAAAGCACTGACTATCCATCAGGACATGAACTGCTGTTATATTCACACTCTCTTGGGTGGCACAAATATTTATGCAGCACATTTAATTTAAATTCATTCCCACAGAAGTTAAGTAACTATATTTTCCTGGAAATCTATCTAGGCACAGGATGACCTTGTTTTACTCAGGGTTCTTCTCATGTGTCTCCATGCAATTAAAACTACTTCTCAAATCACTTTCTCTTCTGAGTTATCTCCCTATTTAGATACACTGACTCTCTATATTGCTTTTGTCTATTATATAAATTACTTTAGTCAGAATTTTTGTACTTGATGCATGACATCAAGTTGGTGCAAAATTGTACAAAAATTAATGGATTATTGCATGCAGAGGTACTCGAGTTAACTTGAGGAATGGAAGCACTATATACTACAGAGATTGGGAATTCAGTTATTAATACCTAACCTAGATCATTTAAAGTCAGCTCAGAACATTTACACCACCCTGCTGATAGCAATATAGCTAGGGCAATTATTCAATAAATACCGCTTTGGACCACTGAGGATCTACAAACAACTGACTGGTCATGTGCTGTTGCTGACTGGTCATGTGCTGTTGACTGGTTTCCAGTTGCTTCATCTTATGCAGAAAGCTAAAATACATAAATATTTATTAATAGTACTTTTTCCATACCAGCATCAATTATATTTGCCACTGGGACAATATGCAGCCATGACTGATGAAGAAATGACCTTTGCAATCATGAGATGATTCTAGCAATGTATACACGTTTTGTGTTTTGCTTTAAAGATTACAGTTTAGAAAGCTGATGTTTTATAACCTGCCACACATAAACATTTCAGTAATGTACATATAAACATTTCTGTAATGTAAACCATTATTTACAAATTATATTGACTGTAGTTTCCTTACAGCTGTGTTATACACAGGAAGCTGTATCTTAGTTTCATGTGTAAATTGAGAAAAATGACAAGCGATTATTTCTGTGAAATGTCTCACCTGATAGGGGGATCTTGGTGTTATTACACAGGATATCTGACTTGTCTGTACAGGTTTCTATGACAAATTTAATACCAATGGCACAATGAGACTTTCTATATTTAAGCTTACTTTATAGGTAAAGTGTCCAGTGCGGACTATCAAAGAAATTTTCAACAGAAATTACAAACTAAGGTACTTCTTATGAACGGGACAGGGGTTTGGTCCCTTTTATCTACCTTTTGTCAGCATTTTTGAATATTTTTCAAAACAGAGTATTTTCAAGTTGAAGTGGAACTGCAGGGACCCTAACCCTAGTTAATGTTAGATGCCTCATTTAGTTTTAGAAGTGATATTCCTAGTCTCCCTCCACTGTCAGTGGAGAAGGAGAGGGTATCCCTAAGTTCATGTAGAGTATAAGTTGGTGCTATGAATTGCCCTTTGGAGGAACTTGCCTCTCTCCTCTGGTTACAAAGGGAGCCATCAAGACTGGCTTGTGTACTTAACACACCAGAATAGAACTAATTATTTGGCAAGGTTTCTGCATTTCCCATTTAGGAAGTTCATTTGATAAACTGCATGGTGAGCCAGCAAATCACAACTGTTTAAACTGCCTAAAACTGTTTTCTCTAGTGATTTTCATCTTGCCAAACAATTACTGTGGTTTGAAGTTTTCCTATGCTCAACTAGATGTATGTAGTTTTGCCTAATTCTGAATAAGTTCAAAATATTAGCACAGAGGGAAGAGAAAATAATAAGAAAAGGAGTGTCTAGGATTCTCTCCTAAATTCTCCTGGGAATAGTCTGGGAGGCAGTATGGGCCAGGAGCCATGCGCAAATTATAGTTTGGATGGGACAATTCTCTTTTGGAGGATGAGAAATTTAAGTAGTGTAAGGTAATATAATCATTTATTAGTAACACTATACTGTTACTTCATTAAATAGTTGCTACTAATTCAACAGTATAGTGTTTCAACAGTATGCCCATACCAGTGGCCTCAAAACTAGAGAATAGGTCCGGGCAATTCGTAGTTTATTAATACAGATGTGTCCTTAAAGTACCCATTTGCACAATACTTCTGACAGTGTAGCTCAAAAACCACTTTGCAAACTTTTGTTTTCATTTTTGGTAATCTGTGTATTTAAAACTCATTCCATTCAAGTGCCACCTTATGGTTGAATACAGAAGTTTGTGTGTTGAGTTTTGTTCTAAGCACCATTTTATTACGCCAGTTTCAGCCTACTGGAATGAGAAGTTAATGATGAAAATTATTATTAAATTATTAGGCCTTCATTTCAGTATAATTACAACTCTAGACTTTCTTTTTCCTACCTACCTCCTCAATACAGTATCGTTTTACAGTAAAATGAGGAAGTGTATGACATTTTAAGAGCATTTAAAAATGTCTAAAGTAATGTCTAAAGTAATAGTTGGAAGTCCTAATACACTGCGCAAGGCAACTTTTCCCAGACTAACATACAGACATAAATTAGTACCATATTGTACACATGTTGTATGAAGATAATATCTGCCAAGTAGGAAAATGTCATCCTAAAATAGAAAGCCACATTTCCTCAGGATATTGATCTAGCTTAGCTGGATTCTATAAAAGATAGAAAAGTGGATAATGTAACTTCAGACATGAGAAGTTATTAAATGAATTGACTGCTGGAGCTGTACCTAATCCTCAGTGCCTACAGCACAAGAATCTCTCAGGTTAGATTGTTTTTATAGCTCTAATCTCCTAATACAGCTCACTGTTGGGAAGGAGGAGGAACTCTGAAGTGATTAACTTGCTATGGTGCCTGTGTCATGTATTTTTGCACAATTATTTGCTTACTTGCTTCCCAAAGTCATAATACAAAGTGCTTGAACTCCACAATTCCCTTTGAACATTTTTGTAAGAACTTTGTATCTAGTCATAGTGCTCTAGCAATAATTTCTACTATGGAGGGTTTTGTTCTCAAGTTTATGGTGTTTTAATATCTAAAAGGCTTAATCAATGACAACACACATGTGAAACAAGATATGACTAAAAACATTTCAACATTACGTTAATGTTTAGACATTTATATGAATTAGCTTGGATCCCGCTGTACAAGAAACAGCAACAGTAGCCTCAGTGGAACTATGTTCACCGACTGAAAACTGGCCATATGCAATTTGTGGTGTCTACAAGAACAGAGAAGACAGTACCAACGCAGAGTAGCTACTGAACTAGCATACAGATAAGAACTAAAATCTCAACTCCACTTTGAGGACACACATTGTCATTCTTATGGCCCCCAGAAAGATGTTTAAGCTTTAAGACAAGACATTAGAAAATGAAGTACATCTTCTCTGCCTCATAACCGATGTCAATAGTGTGCGCAATATCATGAATTGGTGCATCTTTAAAGGAGTACAGAGAGCACTACTACAGCTGAGGAGTTGATAAGTTAAAAGGATGAGGGCATGATCACATATACCTTTAAACAATTAACTGTCCCACAAAACTCAAGTTCTTGGTCAGCAAAAAAGCAGGTTTTGGAGAATGCAGTATTGACCTAATTTCTGCAATAGAAGTGAGACAACATAAGCTGGGAAAGATATTTTTTGACTACTACTTCTCTTGCATGGGCCCACTCAAGAAAAGCCAGAATATGCCTTGAAAAGTAGTTACACTAATTCTTCTTTTCCATATCCTCCTATGATTCTACTTGATCTGATTTATTGCTTCCCTTTCTTCAACCTTATTTAGCTATTTTAGTATTGGCTCTGATCACTTTCCAGGGCTCACTGCTTTTTATGTACTCCAGTACAAAAAGGTAGTGTGTGATACAATCACATAAATTAGAAGAGTAATAACAATTATGTTGTTCCTTCATTTATTTTGATACTAACCTGAATCAAAGAGAGGTTTAAAAATTCTTAATGCATTAACACCAAGGACATACAGATTCTAATCACTGCTAACATAACTATTTTAACTAATTAGCAGAAGATGATAATGTGAAGACAGAAATAACTCACCCCTGAAAAAGAGGCATTTAAAAGCATTTTCCTACAATATCTCACAATATTTTCCTTCTTTCTGATCAGTGTCAAATGTAGACAGCAATTTACAGCATAAACAGATGGATGAGAAGCAAATATAATAGTTTGTGCTTTGACGTCATGGCAAATACCTGCATTTCCTTATGAAGTACAGGTAATTTTGCCTCCAGACCACTTATCTGACTTGCCAGCATAAAGGGACAGAGTAAAGCAGCACTAAGACCTATTACAAAAATGCTATGCTTTTGCTTAAATAAATAAAGAACATTTAATAGTGCAACTCAGGCTAGACAGAAAACATTTTGATCTCCTGGATTTTCCCATACAAATCATTTTTTCAGGGACAATTCAAAATCAAATAACAATGTTAGAGGGCAAGACATGGAGCAGGCTGTCACGGAACCAGACTTGCTGTCCCAAACAAGACTCTTATTTATTGCTGGATCTTCATGTGATAAAGGTTTTAATGGTTTAAAGGTTAGGATGAATGAAGACCATTAAATACAAAGACATCAGTTCAGAGGTACCCAGGCTACAGGTTGGTTGAGGTTAGGAAAGTACGTGATGAAGTGTCACTATACCCTTGCCTGCTTCTTACACTCTTCCCTTGGCATTTGTTGCTGACCACTGTGATTAAACAGGCTACTGGGCTGGATGCACATTCCTCTGATACAGTTTAGATATTGTTACATTCTCAAACCTTGTCTTTTCCTCAGAAAAATATTAACGGTATCTTTCTTTCGGTGGCTTATGATTATAATAATAGCAACATACTCAGAAAGTAATGTATTACCACATCTCGTTCTGTTTTCCCTGAAGAGCCAAATAAAACCACTTGGCAAAAGTAGTTCTAAACCTGAATCTATGATCTCCCTCTCAGGACAAATTCCTCTTCTCAGATCTGCAGTGTGAATCTTGTTTGCAGTTTACTGCTTTACTATACATTGTGCTTCCATTTCTCTCAGTATTGCAGGTGAAAGTTCTTCCTCAGAGCCGCTGTAGAATACTTGATACAGATCCACAGACCAGAACACCTGATGTAGATCCAGATCAAAATCTGTAATAGAATAGCTAATATATGCTAGTATACACAATACAGATTGAGATCAAATGGGAGAATTTTTGCCTTAGTTATTTTAAGATACAAAAAATCCCCCACAAAAATGACCCATACTTCTCTGGCAAAATTATACTTAATTTTCTTCCTAGCCATCCAGATGAGAATTAGGCCACGTGCAAGCATGCATCCACACTCTTCCTAGATACAATCCCTTTATAACTCCACTTTTTCCTTTTTTCCTCCCTAAAAACAAGAACGCAGTGGGATCATGTGATATTTTTAGACCAGCTGTTAACAACATAATTGCCTCTAAAACTTGTAGCAATTTGAATTTCCCTGGGGAGAGTTGGCACAAAAACTAATAAGGAATAAATAAATAAGTTAACTACTTAATTACTAAACAGAACCTATTAGAAGCCCTCATAGAGCTTACAATAACAAAGAAGCCCTATGGACAACTGTAAGAACCTTGGGAAGTTTGAGGAGCTCAATGAACATACCATGTACCTGTGGTTGGAGCTACCTTACGGGGTGCTTTTATCTATGCTCTTAATGGGATGCTGAACGCTGTCCCAACCAGATGTACTTATTAGTGCAGCTCAAGTCACTAGGTAGTCATGCTTTTGTTCACATAGTCAGGATAATAAAGCACACCAATTACAAAATATTTGCTTAATTGCCATTGTCATACTGCTGGGATTTCTATTTAAGTTTCTTTGTATACAAAAGAAAAGAAGAAAAGATTTATGGCCTTTTGGGCAGTATTCAGACTATTTTCTTTGTACTTTCAATATTTTACATAAAACATAAATACGTACTTCTAGTGCAATGGTTAAGAACTTTTTGCTGCAATGTTCAAATTTTCCTGATGGTCCCAGATTGCCCAAAGCACATGCAGAGTTAACTAAGATGTGTACATAAATCTGTGACACTGATTACACATTTTTACCAACACAGCTAATGAATAAAATTTAGTGTCCCCCCTATTACTCATTCATTTGGTATATTGTTTTAACACTGACCATAATGATATCCATTAGGTTTTACAATGAATGTCATTTACCCTTCCATAAGAATTCCATCATAATTCAGCATAGGCGGTCATAGAATCATTACGATGGATATTTTCATTAATAATGTGGATTTGTATCCACATTATCCAGTATAATGTCTGCTGTATTCAAGCATTAATTAACATCCACTTATTTTAAAGTGGTAGTCACTACCTGCCTAGAGCAAAATAAATCCTGCTTTGTAATAGAAGCTTAAATTCACCATATTCTTTGGGCAAAGTGAACACATTTCAGTAAATAACCAGTGTTTTCAGTGCTTTATGAAATGCTGCAGCAATAGCATACATGATGTAGTATTTATGAAAACTGGGCCTCTCCACACTGGAAAACAGTACACTTCTAACAGGCAAGAAACTCGGGAATATCATTTTCAAAGACACGGTTGACTATAGTCACTTTACATTCATTTCTGTTGCGGTTCCCCTCTACACCTCTGAGCATCACAGAACAATCGCAGGTATCTAAATAGAGAATGCAACAGATGGCTTTTCAGCTCTCTGAAGATTTTTGTATTTGAATATGAAACTAAATTTGTGCTGTAAAAATATCAGAAGGACTTTAGTAGGTCAGATCAAAATCTGTTTAGACTAATGCCCTCTCTCTAAAACGTAAGAAAAATTTAATAATGTTACTAAGTAAATAATTTGTCATCTTCAACTCAAAAAGCCCTGGATATATTCAAACTGGCCAAAATTTCTGTATTCGAAAAATACAGTCTTTTGCTTTGTTACAGAGCAGAACATAGCTAGCATTTCTGCATCTCTTTTATGCAGAAATGGACAAAAAATGTCAAATTTTACATGGAAATCAAAAATAAAACATGCAAAATACATACAGGAAACCTACATAACAATTTAAATAGGTTTTTCTGTGTTACAAACACTAGGTATCTTTGGAAGAAAACAGAAAAATACTTTTTTATAGATTTACTGTAAGCTTTTACGTTAGCTGCATCATGAAAAAATGAGATTTGCTTGTCGTAAAAAATTTCATAGATCTATAGAACAACCATTTTCTAAACAGAACCTGCAGCATTTAGCCATCCAAAACACTGAAAGACGGCTTGAAAGAACGATCATGTAAGAATCTTGAGCGGAAAGCAAAAGCACTTACCTTTTGGAACACACAATATGTGATCAGAACAAATTTAGTACTCTGTACAATGTGTCTATAGATGATAGCCCAGAATTATCTTACTTCTCAAAAGCAAATATAGAAAACACTTCATAGTACTGAAAAGAAAGTAGACAGAGAAGCTAAATAATGATTTACAGGAAAAGTAGCTAAGGGTAAGTTTTTCATATTTGCCTAGAGTAATACTCTCAATGGCTACCAGCCAAGTATATAGATGGTAGACTGAAAGTACACTAGAGTCAGTAAAAATATTTATATGCAAATATAACTTAAGGGGAAAGCTGCTGCTTTCATTATTTTAAATAAAGCATGTGAACTTCAGCGAATTTTTTTTTCCCTCACAAAAACTTGCATTGAAAATTTGGAAGCTTTTTTCTTATTTCATTTTACTTTTGACTGGAACTTTCAGAAAAACATTAGATTTGCAACTCTGTAAATTGTATAAACAACTGCGTTTTGTCACACATTTTTATACAGGTTTCACAGTTTGATGAGACCGCCACTAAACAGTGTATGCACTTCTATTTAATTCGAAATTGAGACTCAGTGCAGGGACACTCAGGAGATACTCTGAGATTTGGAGAGCTCTTTTGAATCTCCCAAATCTTTCAGCTATCATTTATCTCCTTGAATATTGCAGGGAGAGGGATGTTTTGTTTTGTGGAACTCCGGGAAGGCTTGGTAATGAGTCTGATGATTTACTGATAAGGTCATCTACTTGATCATATTCATGGTGGGAATAAGATTTTGAGTTGCTGTATTGGTTACCAAATGTTAAAACTTTTCTACTACTGCTAGCCCATAGAAACTACTGCTAGTCTACTACAAAGGAAGGAAACAGGAGTGACAGATCCGCAAAGGCACACTGCAGTGGCTCAGAAAATCTCCATTAATGCCAGACAGGCTCAGACACTGTCCAAAATCTGAAACAAAGTATTTCACTGCAATTTTTCTAATAGACAATTTGAAAATGTTTGGCGGAAAAAGCCAAACCAGTATTTTAATGAAGAACTGTCAGCTAGCTTTAATACAAAAGCTTGAGGTTTAAGAAAGGTTGCCTTGACCATTTCTATATTTTTCTAAGTTTTTTTTAATCTCATGTGGCTAGTTTTATTCTCTTGCATTCTTTGTGTCCTGTGTTCATATTTTTGTTCAACAGATGAGACAAATGTATAAAGCTATTTGTATTCAAATGTATATGTATATGTATCATATATTTGACATAAAACAAAAGACACAGGACAGTGACAAAACTGGATTTTTGCGCATCTACCTAAACTGAACTAATATATCATCTATGAAAAGGGGAATAATTTACTGGACTGCACATCACATAAGATGAATCTCTGCAACAAACCTGTAGAAAGTTCTTTCTCAAAAGGACTTTTCATCACAGCAGACTAAACAGAATTAGCTCACACATTTAAGTAATAAGACACAGCTGACCAAACAACGTATCTATTTATTTGATTAGCTTTAAAGGCATCTGTTGTTACAAGTCTACTTCGTAAGTCAAAAAATGCAGTTTCAGTCTACCAGTTTTAGTAGTTTAGACTGTCTAGGTTTATTAAGTTAGGAAATCTTGTTTCCATAGCTAATGACAACAGAATACTGATCTATTCTTCTTTTTCATTTTACTTTTTTAACTTTTCCAACTCTTGTTTTAACTTGGCAAACATTTAAAACTACTAGATGTATGTATAGCTCTGTATTGTTGCATTTAATTTAAAATATGTAGGAAGACAAAGTTCCTCTGTAATATGACATACTTTGATCATCTGAGCTTCCAAAAAAAACTTCAAAGTAAATGAAATACTGTGCTATGGTTTTCTGAAGCATGGAAGATACAATATTGATGGAAAACTATGGATTACTATTCACTGTATTTATATCCATTAATATTGCTGCAAACGTGCTACCCAGTTCACGGCAAAGCAAACTTAAAATTGTATAAGTTTTGCCTTATTAACTGCACAGTAAAGTATGCACTGCAGCGAGGCACGGCTCACCAGGACACACTGCAGGAAACCTTCTGATATGAAGCATACTATGTAAGAGAGGCATGGATGTAGATAGGATTGCTGTGCTGACTGGCTAGTTGCATAGCTTAAAGCCTTTCATTCAAGGGAATACTCACTCCAGGCCACACTTTCAGAGTAGACTGTAGCTATCTTATGGATAACTGAGATATGGTTTAGGAATATGTAAAGCCATTTCTCTTACGCAATTTCATTTTAAAAATTGAGTCATAACCAAAATCTTCTTTCAGGACATTAAATTGAAGGTATATATCTCTGGCACTGTTATTTTTAACTAATAAAATACACTTGAAATCCTTAACTGGGGGCGGGGGGTAGGGG
>NW_009219826.1:0-12632 GCF_000690835.1 Fulmarus glacialis
ATAACTCCCTTTTGTTATTTTAACTATACCAACCATACCTCCCAGAAAAACTTCCAAACCTCTACTTTTTTTTTAAATTTTGTGGAAGTTTGGGATGCTTTTAAGAAATAGAACTGTGATTTGGCTGATTATTGCTGCCATAAATATTGAAGGCCTTGGGTGGTTGCTCTACGTATGGGGGACAGCTATATGTACTCCTTTGTCAAGACCTAAAATAACAAAGCTATTATTGTACTCACTTCTGTTGAGAAACAAAACAATAAAACATCTTATAATTTCATTTTATTTCCTGCCCATACTAAAGGTGCAGTCTTTTCAGGGAAACTGTTTACAATTTGCTTGCCATGACAGTGTTTTTCTTTTCGTACATGGAAAAAAAATACCAGATTGCTTGACTCAATTTTTGTATTTCTTTTTCCCAGTGCTGTATTATTTCCTCTTTTACGGTTCCGTGGCATAGATTATTAATATTATTGTCATTTTTGCATGAAAAACACTTATTTAGGGTATTTTAAAGGTTTAACTTTGAGCCATACATCTACATTTAAGAGACGCTAAGAAAGAATAACGGTAAAATAAAAAATTAGTATATTTTAGAAAAGCTTATATCAATAAATTTTTGGAAAACTTTGGAAAATTTGTATCCCTGGAAGCTGGCCTAAACTGGCCTAAGGGAAAAAAAGCAAAAGAGAAATTTCCGTTCCTCAAGGAAACATTAGTAAATATTTGGGTTGCTCACTGCAGCCTCTGAGTGCAGTAATGATAATAATTAGCAATTTATTGTTCTCTAGCAGTGGCACTGTTGTGTTTTTAATGCTGTTCTTTTCTGCACTGCAAGTGTAAATTCTTTCTTTACCTTTTAGGTACAGTTGAGAGTAAAGCCTACATTCACTATGAGTTTACAGTTTCCAATGTAAGTATTTTATTTTAAATGATCTTATCTTCATTTTCAATTTTTATCAATAGTGCCTTCAAAGGGCATTCTTTTCTCCCTCCTTATTACCCTACAATATTTACTGAGAAGCAAAATATTTGACAAAGTCAAAGAGGAGTCATGTTCAAAATACTGTAATTTAACTGGGATGAAAATCTGCTATTTGTCTTTTCTTCTTCCAGTTAATATAAGTATCTAAAAAACTCCTGTTTCCTTTCACATAACAAACTCAGCAGCAATATTTATTGAGCAAGAGAACTGTAAAGCATCAGTAGCAGTTAAAACAGGGTCAGAAAGGAGGTGAATGTAGTGTTTGGGATTCTCAAAATGTTAGAAATTTGAAAAAAATCTCTGTACACTGTAAAAATATAGCTGAATGTTTCTAAAGGGTGAGAGGAAGACCTACGCCTTGTCTGAACCCACAGAAACTACTTCAGGACTAAGTTTTTGTTTTTAAATTTTTTTAAACTGAAACTGCCTTGGCAGGGTTAATTTATGGCAGAGTGAAGTCCAGAGAGTGTTTCTATTCAATATTGTCTGGAGCTATCATGTGACAAGGATTCCAAGTAATATGGTAACATATTTTTGGTATAATAATAATATCTGTTAAAGGTATTCTTTCCCTTGCCATGGTGAAAGAGCAGGGCAACAATTGAGAGAGAATGCATAGAAACATGGGGGTGGAAGCAAAGGAACAGAAGGTGGACGCACATGCTTTAATTATTTTCTATAACCATTACATTAATATATAATCATGTATTCATTTGTAGATAAGAAACCTCAGTTACTACTGGAGTTTGAAACTTTTAGCTAAATCATCAGTTGACTGTAATGATGTTGAATTAAAAATTAACATAAACTTTCACATGGAGACTAATAAGAAACACACTGGCATATGTGACAGCCATGGTACAGTTCCTCTCTTTGGACTCTTAATCTAATAATAACTAATGCAATTGAATAGGAACTGGTATTTTTGTATCAGGAGAAGTGAATATGAACCTTCACTGGTTATATCCCAGAGAGATCACAGCTGAGTAGAGGTTATCTGCCCTGTCACAAACACATGTCAGCCTTTTCTTTTTTCCAAAACAAGCAAAAAAAGGAAGCTGAAACACAACTATGAAGCATATTACATATGTATTAGAAAAGCATTATTGCGGAACAACAAGCAGGACAATAATTAATATGTTAGGAAAAAGGTATTGGCTTACTTTATGCTACAGTATGAAGATCTAATTAGAAAAAAAAGTTACATCAGGAGAATTTTTGGCAGGTTTTTTTATCAGAAAGTGATCACTGTATTATTTTTCAGAATGTTCTTCAAATGAATGCTATAAACAGCAATTATGCTGATCCAAACAACTTGAAATTTGAAGAAATCAAGATACTGGGAGCGCTCCAGGAAATAACAGCAGTTATTGTATCTCAGAACAATGTTGTGGAAAATTCCCCACTTAATATCACTTATTATCCTCTAGAAAAGGTAAAACAATAACAGGAAAATGGGAAGTAAACATCTTTGAAATTGCATCACTGTTATTTTATATATTGCTAAGAACAGTACTCAGTACTAATGTCATTTCAAAGGAATACATCGTGTATTTTATTACAGAAAAAAATTACAATTGCATTCAACTCAGCTGCATAGAAAGTGCATCTAAGTTTTGCTCGCAGACCCTCAGTGCCACAGAAAGTTTAGTTATGCAGTTATTCATGTAGCAAAATTTAATTTCTAAGAGGAGGGGTAGCTTTGTGATTTTGTTTGATATTGGAGGAGGATACAAAGTACGTATGGTTTAGGTGAGTATTTGTGCATTGATTTTTAAAACAAAATCAAGGGCACTGTTTAAGCCTCCTTTATCACTTTATACAGAGTTTTTCACAGGATGAATACAGGAAAGCAGCAACACAGTGCATTCATGTGCAAAGCAAGTGAACACGCTGTTGCTAGCGGGAAGCTTTCATGCAAGTGCTTTCCCACACTAAGGATAGTGCTGGCATTGCTTTGAACTTGCATTGTACACCCTCTTTAATTATTACAAGCACCTGAGTTACCTGTTATGTAATCTCAGTTACTGACTCAAAATAAAAATATTTTAACTTATTCTTATCTCTTGCATTCATATTTCAAAACATGAAGGAGTGTTGCCCTTATCTTTATTCCTGTTTGCTTCCAAGGAAGCTGTGGGGTTGACTCTATTTTTTTAGATTCTTAATTTTTCAGATTTTATCTGCAAGAATATCGATTGTGTATTATTTGTAAAAGTGAGACTATATCAAATGTTACAGGACAGGTTTTTTTCTGAGTTGTCACATAGCAACTGAGGACCGGCATCTCTGCTGACTGAAGGAAAGATGATTGTGATGTGGGATTTAATAACTGTTTATTGTTTAATATTTATAGGTTGCTCATATAACAGGACTTCAGCTTGAACTGGGAAAATCTTACACGGTAAAATGGACTCAACAACTGAGTGTCAATGAAAGGTTTAATTGTTATCCCAGTCCTAATCCAACACAAGAAAAATGTGAACAACTTGGCTGCATCTGGGAAGTAAGCAAAAATGATTTCTCTAAACTAATGAGACAGAAGTGTTTCCAGAATCATAGCCGTCTCTTTATAGTTGTTACAGTGGAAAAAATAGTCTGGCAGATTTATATAAAATGGGGGCACAGACAGCAGCAGGCCTGTACTAGCAGATTTTATTTACCTCACTAAAACGAAGGTAGTTGGCAACCGTGTAAGCTCTTCCAAAGTATATCAGAAATTGAAAAAAAATGTGGTATTTTTTGAAAGATGGAAAGAAATAATATTAGATTTATGAAAAACTAGAGTAGGCTTGAGATCAACATCTTCAGCTACCACCTTCTGCTTCACTGTGGCCTGCAAGGCTTATCCCCTTTGTCTCACCTTCATAGTCACTGAGGCATGTTTTAAGTCAAACCGATTCCTCTGGATCTGTTTGAGAAGAAATCTTTGAATCCCCCTGGAAATTTTGATTCATATGTGAGCTTAATTGTTTATATCCGTGTCGAGGAGGTATTTCCAAATCATATTCCCCAACATGCAGTTCTTAACCTCATAATTTTATTTATTAATATCTCATGGCATATGGGAGCAGCATGCCCTGGCAGAGTTGAACTCTAGAGGGTCCCTCCAATTAAATTACTCCATGCTTCTCTAAATCTAAATTTTACAGCTTGGACATATATCCTAGGCATGAAGACCAAAACTCTCTGCTAGCTACTCTTGAACCAGCAACAGCTGAAGTGGTTGATGGACTGTCCTGATTTTGTTGCACTATTAGGAGTATTTTTTGTAATTTTGGCCATTTGGAAATGGCTTTTCGTGTGGAATCAAACTCTGGTCCTGTTATGGACTGGGTATGTTTTGAACACTTGCTCAAGTTGAAAGGTGTTTTGAATTTGATGACGACAGATGAATAAATACTCATTAGCGATCACGATGTGCGGAGCAGTCATAGTTTCATTTGAACAACTAGGCAGGATTAACGGTACGTATCCAGAGGTGGAAGGCTAATGCATTAACCTACATCAGCTCATCTAACCTCAGAATACCGAGTTTGAGTGTTTATGTTCAATTGTGGCAGGAACCTGAGGGTAATTTTGATCTTGCTGTGCGGAGATCTGAGATAAATAGGATGTAATTCTCAGTGGATATTTTAAGGATAATTCGTGTGAACAGAGCCAATGGAAAGGTCTCATCTGATGTTACCTGAATATATAATGAGTTTTTGGCACATCCCCTTGTGTGAGCCAGAGACCAGAGAGCAATGGGATTAAAAGGGAGGAAGCTTTAGGAATTTCAACAGGCCAAGACTAAGCCATGTTGTGGGACTTGGGCTGAAGATCACAGATACAGGGAAATTAAATCCACCTTCATTGTGTGAGGATTCAGTTTGCTGACTGAACTATTTGTACAGCCTTCACTCGGTTGTTTGATTATATCTGATTTAGTGTAGAGATCCATGGGTTCTGTATTACTTCTTTATTGTTCACTAGTTTCATTAAGTTTTTCCCCAAATTCTACATTTGACAGCTATCTGATAAACATGGGAGTTTTGGATTCCATGCTAATAACTAAAAAAAAATACAGCAGGCCAGTGTAGCTCACTAACCTGTAACTTATTTCTGTTTGCAGCAAGTAACGTCAAACTTGGATATTCCACCCTGCTATTACAGCTCTGACAATGCTTACTCTGTAGACAAAGTAGAATACACCTCATCAGGTTTGGCAGCCAACCTCACCTTAAATAGTACCAAGACCAGAGCTAATGAGAATTTCACTACACCGATTAGTACACTCCGCTTGGAGGTGAAATATCATCTCAACCACATGCTGCAATTTAAGGTAATGTCATTCCAGAATTTCTATGAGTATGTAATGTCCCATTGTTAAAAATAGTCTTATTTATGGAAATTATAAAGGCTTTTTATAGTCAATTTTTTATTACACAGACAGTAGCACCCTTGCCTAAGTATGTTTCTCCATCTAACCAAGTAGCTGTTATTGCTCTTAGCTCATATCTTTTTTTTGTCCTGTAATTCTGTACCTGGTTTTACAATGAAATTATATGACTCAATCGTATAATGTCAACCAGAAACTCTAGAACTAAAGACATTTTATTAGTACACAGGTAAATTTATCTAAAAGCATTATCATGACTGTACAGTTTATTTTTGCATTAATCATTCTACTTCTATTCTAAAATTTTTAATACACTATTGTTTAGACTATAATTCATTACTGTTCATTTAATAATAATGAAATAAGTATGATGCCTTAAAATGGTCAAGCATCAAAAACTAACTTCTGTCAGCTTTCAGAATACAGAAAACTTTAAAAAGAATCTCTTAAAGTTGGCTAAAAGATTAATCAGAAAGGTATTTACCATACTTTTTTATATATATATACACACCCCCTTATATTTTACATATAGGTATATACTTTAAATTCATATATATAAATGATTAGACAAGTCATTCCTGATCCAAAATAAATCATTAAGGTTTTGGGGTTTTTTTTCCCAAACCAAATACTGTGAAAGAATTGGTTAAAGAATATGTCTTGAAAGAAAATACTCATCTCACCAAGGGTTTTCAACAATTTTCTGTATTCATATTAACTAATTCAGATTTCTATCACTATAGGTAAGATTTCAAACAACTCATTCATTGAAATGAACTGATTTTTACTTCATAGATTTATGATTATCAAAATGCACGATACGAGGTTCCGGTACCACTAAATCTCCCAAGCTCCCCAACGAGCACGGACAAGGAAAGACTCTATGAAGTATCAGTTCGGAAAAAACCATTTGGTATACAGGTTCAGCGCAAAAGCACAGGAACAGTCATGTAAGCCATAATTATTTTATTTTATTATTTCACTTGGTTTTGTTAGCTCTTTTCAAGCCAAACCATTTTCTTGTGTACTACTTTTTAAATACCTCAAGACTGGCTTTTGTATCCTTCCCATGAAATGGCTCTGTCTGCCAAATGCCAGATGCTGCTCCAGTGGAGATGGCTTCGCCATTGCGTTGTATGAGAGCACTGGCCAGGGGGAAGACAGAGAAGGTTCCCAAGCAATATCCTATTTTTTCTCGTAATTATCTAAGGTTTTTCTCCTGTCGCTTCATAGTCTGACACTTGCTAAAAGTCCTCTACAACATGTTGAAGTGCAGAACATAGACAACTCCAAAGGCCGTTTCTTGTGTAGTTCCCAATGATGTTAGCAGTTGCATGGTGTTATGGTTTTTATTCAAAAAAACATTCTTATGTCATTTTTTAAAGTACTCAAAACTTAATTGCAAGCTGAGTTCCTTTTTACCAACCAGAGTAATCATATAAATTGCAATTCAACTTCCTGGAATGATGTAATTCTTTGGCAGAGCACCATCAGGTTGCAGTTTTTGGTTTCCGACTGTGAAGATGCTGATTTACAACAAATGAGACCTATGAGTACAGTTTCAGTGTAATCTGCACAAAAAGTTCAGTGAACTGTAAAAAGCACCTTATTTACTATATTTCAGGTGGCACCAAGGATCAGTCTGGGAGGAAAATATGATCATACTCTCCTGAAACACATTTTCTCACTAAATTGCCAAAATATGATGCAACTTGACGTGCATGATGCATGTGCATAATATATATCTCTCTGAGAGACACAGAGGACTTTGTGTCTCTAAACTGTGTATCAAATTTTTAGACATCCCTATTTCATGTGCTTTAAGTTTTCTTGATAACCATAACAGTTTTATTCCACCTTTATTGAAGAGTGAGATTTTCAGAGAAAAAGAGTAGCCTAAAAAAAGTGTCTGCCAGCTAAACACGACACTGAAGACACTACATTCTTGTTTTGATTTTCCTCTTTCTGTTTTAGCTGGGATTCACAGCTGCCCACCTTCACGTTCAGCGACATGTTCATTCAGATTTCTACCCGCTTAGCATCCCAGTATATATATGGATTTGGAGAAACTGACCACACCATGTTTCGACGTAACATGAGCTGGCACACTTGGGGAATGTTCACAAGGGATCAGCCTTCTACTGTAAGTAGAAACAAATGTAGCTCTTGGACAAATGAGCCTAAAGTGCAGAGGTGTTCGGCAGGACTTTAAAGTCCAGTGGATGTCCACTGGTACTGGACACACTTATTGACTTTGATCCTATTTATCACGACTTATAATTTGGATGGTGTCTCAATGGCAATGGTCTTCTCTAAAACTATCTGTTTGTGACCAGCGAGACCGATGTGTGGAGCTCAGGCCCTGAGTCAGATGTTGGAAGACAGCAAATCGCTTAGAAATAACAGCACATTACTCCTTTTTTTTATTCTTCTCAGCGAATTATTCTGAAAGCTTGACATGAGTCAGGACAACTCCCACTACTTTGGGATTAAATTAGTACTTAGAGAGGTAAATCAGAAATCTTATTTCTATGTGTATACTTTTGTTATTTCCTGCAAGATAGCACAATGTTTGCAATTTGCAGGGAATGACTAATGAAATAGTGGTGGTTAATTATAGCTGTAATTTCCAGTTCAGGTGTCAATATATTTTTGAGTAAATGAAAGATAACAGAATGTCACCAGCATCTCCTGATCATATAGACACCTGCTACTGTTTGAAAAGAAGGCAAAGTTTTGTCCTGGGGAAGCACTTTCTCATTAGCAAGCTTTAAAGGCAGCAATACCTTTGCTTTCCTTCCTGCCTGGTCAGTCTGAACAGGACTGACTCAAATTGTGAAGTTGAAAATGATCTTCTGTAGGTATGTTTTGTAGGTATGTTTTGTAGGTATGTAGGGTGTAAGTGTATAATTTTGGAGTTTATTTGTTGTATGTTTGGCAGTTGTGTATCTCATCTTTTATTAAATTTATTAATAAATGTGAATAAGTGAATGCTTGTGATGTTTCCCTAGTAGAATGTATTTTATTTTGTTTGCAGTACAAGTTGAATTCCTATGGTTATCAGCCATTTTACATGGCTCTTGAAGAAGACGGCAATGCCCATGGAGTTCTCTTGCTTAACAGCAATGCAATGGGTAAGAAAACCTTTATTCTCTCAATGTATTTTATTGTTATGGTCAGTGTTTTGCAATAGTGGCGAATCCAGGCATCCTTTTCTCATTTCACTTCCCCCATTTCCAGATGTGACGTTCCAGCCGACCCCTGCCCTGACGTACCGCACCATTGGAGGAATTCTCGACTTCTACATAGTTTTGGGCCCAACACCTGAACTTGTTGTTCAGGAGTACACTGCAGTAGGATTCTTACTCTATTACAAACTAATGCTGTGTTTTGTTTGGTTGGTTGGTTTGTTTTGTTTTCACCTACTCACCACAAATATTCTTTCTTATTTTTAGCTTATTGGACGACCAGTCATGCCACCCTACTGGTCTTTGGGGTTCCAGTTGTGTCGTTATGGATACAGGAATGACTCAGAAATCGCCCAGCTGGTGGAGGGCATGAAGGCGGCTGGGATTCCCTATGTACGCTGGTAGCAGTTAACATTTGCACTCATGCCTGAACTTTTGGCTTCAGAGTATTAACTAAGACCATTTAAACACAAAATCAAAAACCAACCAAAAAAACCACCACCATGGTAGAGTAGAGCAGACTATGTTTTATGCCAGAGCTGAACATCTCTGCACACTCTGTGCCATGTTAAATGTAGGCATCAGGCTGCTTTATCTTCCTTATCATTCATTCCAAAGAAGCACGCAGATGCCTTAGTCAGTCGTGGACTCTCGCCATGGTGGCTATGGAGGAGCAGTGATAAACAAGAAAAAGAAGCAGGAAAGAAAATGAAGCAGCATCATTTCAATGGTATATTGCTCTGTGTCAAGTCAGCTATGATTTGGCACAGGTTGTTGTTGGGAAAGTTGGAATAGCACATAGATCTAACAAAAGTATGCTGTAAATTGAACGTGACTCTTCACTTTAAATGTAATTAACATCACTATTTCAATACAGAACAGCTGTTTCCACTGTTTCCTTATAGATATGGTAACATATGTGCAGTTTCTGTATACATACACATATGTACAAATTCAGGACTTTTTTCTGTATCACGTATTAATTTATACCCTCAGACTAGATACAGTAGTGAAAGGTTTATTTTGTATTGGACTTGCTGACAGGTTGTGTAATATTCATTTAACAGCTTTAGCTTTTAAGTTACAGCTGCTTCCAATTTTACAGTTCAAAAGTTCAGTAGTTTACTTATTTTGGCAGATTTTCAATAAACATGTATTTGGCAAAAAGGAAAAAAGAAATTTTACATTAATTGTTTTTGTGAACTGCAGGATGTTCAATATGTAGATATTGACCATATGGAAAGGCAACTGGACTTCACCATTGGCACACGTTTTGCTGGATTACCAGCTCTGATTAACAGAATAAAAGAAGAAGGAATGAGATTTATCATTATCCTGGTCAGTTTTGAATACTGCTTTTAAATTTCAATATATCATTGCAGAATGCAGAATATATTCAACAGCATTTCTGAACTTGTTTTTTGAGCATGACGGTAAAAGTGTTTTTAATTGTAGGATCCAACCATCTCTGGAAATGAAACCAATTATCCTACTTTCTCAAGAGGTGTGCAGGACGATGTCTTCATAAAATGGCCCAATACCAATGACATTATATATTCCAAGGTACTGTTCTTAAAAAGTTGATGACAGTAGAGGCATGCTGTATCCGGGTGAGAAACATGCCAGCCTAGACTTCAGTGCTAGCCATAGGGGGAAAGTCTGCTAATGGTATTTTCATGCCTGGCTGTAAATGACACATTGAATAAATACTACAAACCGAATTGTCTTCAGTTTGTGTTGTTATTCACATAGGTATCAGGGAAGAATGGTTATATCTGTCTGTTGCTAATGCTCAGTTTATATTCAGTGTGGTTTGATTATTTTAAAATGTCCTTTGTCCTATTAGGTTTGGCCATTTCTTCCCAATGTACAAGTCAATGAGTCACTGCCCGAGCAAACCCAAATACAGGTAAATGTTGATCTGATTTGGTTATGGACTCAAATATAGACAGAGCAGCACATTAATTAAGGAAAATAACAGCAAACTAGTTGATACATCTTGTGGGAGGAATATAGTGCAGAAACTGGCTAGCCTTCCTAACAGAGCCAAAAAAGCTAGTGAACAAGTAATTTTTTTTTTCAATTTTCAAATTTTTTAAACAAATTCCAACATTTTAACAGTGGGATGCTTTCAATCCTATATCTGTTTTGTTTTCCTACTATTTTTACAGATCTACGGAGCACATGCTGCTTTTCCAGACTTCTTCCGCAATTCCACAGTGGGGTGGTGGAAGAGAGAAATCCTGGAGTTCTACAGCAATCCCACCAACCCCTCGAGAAGCATCAAGTTTGACGGCCTGTGGATTGTAAGTGTAGAAATGCATTCGATTTCTGGATTTTTTTTCTCTGCCAGACACTAGCAGAGAGGGCCACACTTCACTGCTGTTGAAGCTCAGAGGGTATCTGGTGTTAAATTGCCATTAAGTAAAATAAAAGAACAGGCTGAAGGGAAAGCAAGCAGAGCAGCAGGCAGAACCTGAGCCCCCAGCCAAAGGCACCACTTCGGCTCTAAGTCGTACACTTGCACTGCCTCGATATATCGTGACTTTCTCCCTCCACTGTGACACTGTTTGCACAGGGGAAACAGAACCCAGACTCGCTGCTCTTTCCTTGAAACACTTTGTGGCTCTCTGTCCCTGCACCATGCCACATGTGAACATGTCAGGAAAACATGGAACAGCAGATTGAGACTGCAGCTGCAAGGGCTCCGGGGGACTTCTACAATGTTGCTTGTTTGTGGTTTAGAATTTAGTGTGTTTTGTACGTTTGAAGCAAATACAATCAGGTTTTGGTTTATGTTTTTAGGACATGAATGAACCAGCAGCTTTTCTGAACGGAGCCATTGATGGTTGTAGAAATGACCTCCTAAATATGCCACCATATATACCTCGTAAGCCTGATCACTCCTTAAAACAGTTTTAGGTCATTCTGGTTACTATGTAATTTCTTATATAGTATATGTGGTGCAAATGCCTAAAGTGAGGTATATAAAACCACAACTCCTAACTGAAAGTGGCCCTTCTTTTCTGAGATTATTGGCACACTTCAACCCCATCTGTTTCAGTGGGAGCAGTAACTGCATGGCACTTTTTAAAAACAAAGTTATTTTCAGCTACTTGCTTGCACATGGATTTTGATACCTATTTTATATCTAGGTGCTTTGCTTTTTAGGCACGGTAGAGAACATAGTTCTCTGTTTTGCAGTTTTCTCCGATGAATAAGGCAGTTAATTAAAAATTTAGAAAATATCCTGTGTCTCCTCTCATTAGCATTTGTCTATACAGTCAAATGCTTGAAATACTTAGCTTTCTTAGTTTGACTTTACTTAAGTACTGGTGTAAAGTAGTACTAATTAGTAATTATTTGTTAATTGTTTATTAGCATACTCCTGTTGCTTACAGTTGTCTTCAATTATTATGAATAACTGAATTTTCAGGAATTGTCAGGAAGTTAATATTCAGACACAGAACATACCCTCCTCCTCCTCCCCATTTTTCTGTTTATATGGATGATGTGACAGTGTTTACAAAGATTTGCAACATCATCTGAATTTGGATATACTCTGTTTACTCTTTGAGCCTCTTCAGTAAGAGCATCTGTAACTGAGCTATTAACACACTTACAGACCCAGATGCCGACATAGGAATATTAGAAATATTTCATTTCAGAAAACTGGGAATGCTATTTTTATAATCATGAATTAAAAAATGACAGTATACATGCCTAAAAGAGAGTGAATGACAAAGAGATTATGAATATTAAGAAAAGGTAACTCAAATCATTATTGAATATTCTTTTTTTTTTTTTTTTTTTTTTTTTTTTCCCTTTCCATTAGATTTGGGCTACCGGTCAGACGGATTAACTGTCAAAACTCCATGCATGGAAGGTCAACAATATCTTCCAGATGGTACCCCTGTTAGACACTACGATGTCCACAGTCTGTATGGATGGTCACAAACAAAACCTACCCTAGAGTAAGTGAAGTTTGTACACTTTCTTGTTGTCTCCAAAATATGTTACAAATGAATATTCTCTGTCTACATTCTTACGGCCAAAACTTTCATCAGTTTATTTAACG
>NW_009219827.1:0-21104 GCF_000690835.1 Fulmarus glacialis
TAGTGTGGCCAGCAGGAGCAGGGAGGTGAATCAGCAGGATGACAATCATGACTGCATAGTGTAAAGGGGGAGCTGCTGTTAGACTGAAATCTCATAGAATCCTATTAACATGGAGGCTGCTCCGCTGCGTACAAGTGAAAATCTCTGATCAGTGGTATCCAGTGCTTTTACTAGAAATATATGTTTTCCTTTCAGTGCCATCAGAGACATTTAGAAACATGCTCGATTGTGCTGAACGTCCTAACAGCATTTACCATGGGCAGAAGGAGTTGAGTTCTATATGTGTTTGGGATTACAATGAATATTTTTTTACAAGTGCTAACTGCTCTATGCTCTCTTTTCCCTTCTTTCACATTGGTCTCATTTATTATTGCTTTTACTATTATTAATATTTTAACTTGCTATTTAAATAAAATGTTCTTATACCTTATAGTTCTCTCATAGAGAATTTATACTTATTCGCATAATTTGTTTGTAGATATCTGTGAGCTGCTGCTTCTGTAGGTATCATTCTTATGCATATCTAGCATATACATTGCATAGTACATCATGTGGCCACATCTTGAAAGTTATAGGGAAGCACAACATGTCTCATTTGGCCATCAGACAGAGAATTCCTTTCAGGTATTTGTCAAGGAGGGAGTATATGAAGCCCGCATTTCCACTGGGACATGTAATGACTTGTAACTGGTTCTGGTGGTGCCCCGTGGTGCAATATCTGAAAAGCATTTCTTAAGCAGAGAATACCAAGAACCCCATGTGTGATCTGAGCCTGCATACTCACAGCAGTGTCTGCCATTGGCAAGAAATAGTGCCTTTTACTTACAGTTTTGGTCTCAGTGGCCTCAGCCTACTCTTTACCAAAACATCCTTGCCTTTTTGTAATTTCTGCTGCAGTGTGCACAAGATAAGGGAATAATATTGCTGAGATACTGAACATGATACCCAGTTACCCTCTTGGTTAGATATCTGGAGTTGTCTCTCTGAACTTACTGCAGAAAATGACAAAATCACTTTGAAGCACCTATTTCCTCCTTCCCTTTACAATGCCTCCAGAAGAGGCATTAGTTTCTTTAGGTGTGTAATTCATTTTTATGAGGCTGCTATGCCAATGCATCCCTCTCTAACATCTGGGACTCTTGAGAGTAAAGTGAGGTTTAAAAGGAGAGTGGCTGAATGGTGCTGTGCACAAGCTGTAAAAGTAGGTGTTACAAGTGCAGCCTGTCCAGCAGTTGCCTTTTGTTCCCATGCTGTCCCTCCCCTTTGGGAAGGCTGGCTAGCAGAGGGAGTAAAGGAGCTGGCTATGATTCCTTTGCCCCCAATTTTGGATTGGTAGTGAAAGCCTCTTGCCCATGGAGTGACCATCTGTGACTCTTTGGAGTGGCTGAGTGTTGGCAGAAGTTTATCTCCCTATCACGTCTGCGAAGGCATGGTTGGCCCAGAGTAGGCTTTCTATATGCTAGCAGCAGGGTGGGCTGTCTGTGTTGCTCCATGTAGGAGTGTGAGAAGAGGGAGGAAGGTGGTGCTTGTGCTGGGCATTGTGTGCCCTGTAAATGCATGTGTCAATATGCATGTGAGAAATCTCTCACTAATAGTCCTATTCCTGTGTACATCTGGGAAGCAAGTAAACTTCTCCAAGAGCATTCTCCAAGGTGATAATAAAGCCAATAGGCAGCACTGCCAGGCATCTTCTCCTGAGCTAGCAAGCCACCTCTGGCTGCAATTACAAATTCTGGGTTGTCAGGGTGCTTGCAGATAAATAAGTCAATAAGTTGACCCCTGGTTGAGTCGTTGAAGGTGTTCTTGCTCTTCTTGGTGGCAGCTAAAGAGTCTTCTGGTAGTGTCCTTTCTCCTTATGCCCTGCCACTGTCCTGTGTCTCTGCAGTGCGGAGAGAGATAGGGGAGTCTGGAAGTGTTTTGTGACAGGTCTTCCAAAGTGCTCACTGCCTGCACTGCTCACTGATTGCCACTGATACTTTCCCTGCCACTCCTCCTTGTTATGTGTGCTCAGTGTGCAGTTCTGTACAGTGGAAGGCGGTTCCCTCTGCACTAAAATGTAGTTTGGCCTTTGTGGACAGAGGGCTGGAGCAAGCAATTTACAATATAGGGCATAGTTTTATACTCTAAATTGGCCAGATACACAACAGACTCAGCCCGTACCAGACTGCCTTATACATATTTTTTTTCCTTTCCACCTACAGTCATCACTGTTATTTCGTCACTGATTCTGCATTTTGATGGCATGCTCTCTCACCAGAAATGAGCAGCAGTACAGCTGCAACCGTGTGAGCGGCAGAGGTCTGTTGGGATCTTGATAATGGAGTTGAGATGCCTCTACTTGCCTTGCAGCATGCTGGAGTATGACCTTTAAAAGTTGAATAGTGGTGTTGTTTTTTTTTTGTAGGGTTTGTTTAATAAACATCACCTAGAAGTGGTTTGTGGAATATTTCTACCTAGAGGCCTGGCGACAGGAGAAGCTGAGAAAGAGTTGAGAAGACTGCAGAAGAAATAGAGACCTCAGGGTAACATAGGAGGCTAAATAGAGGTGGTTGTATAGTTGAGCAGCCCATTAAATAGTGGTGCCATTGCTGGTAACAGAACACAGGCTTTGTATTGACTCTGGAAGGCTTCTGAACTATGACTTACCAAGTTGATTTTGTCTGGACTCTTCTGCCCTATCTAGAGTTTTGTTTTAGCTTGTTTAGCTAAAACAACAATAGTTTAACAACCAGGTAACTATTATGTAACTTGCTTAGCTTTAGGTAGCATTATGCACTTGTGTAGTGATATAATAATTTTGATGTCCTGCAAATAACAGGTGAACAGTGAACTGTCTATGACCCTAGAATAATAATGTAGTGAATTGGAGTACAGTGAAGGATGATGGCAGAGGCCTTGAAAGTACAAGAACAGGAAGATACCAGAGGCTATAAACAAAACACTGGTGGTCAGTTATTGGTCATTAAGGTAATGCAACCTTGGGAGCTCAGTAAAACCGTTTTTAAGGATAACAGAACAAAACCCAAATTCCCAGCATATGTAAAACATAGTATATATAGGACAATTAGAAAAAATCTTGAATTATGGACCATGAAAAAAAGAGCAACGTGTAGTGCATGTTTACATTAAAAAAAACCAGTCAAACAGACTCTGAAGTGAGGAGAAAAGAAACCCCACCATCAATAGCAATATCCTGCTCTGCTGATTCTCCTCCTCTGCTTCATGAGGAGGACTGGTGCAGTAAATGGTTAGTATAACAGCAGAGGTAGTAGGAGTGTGTATGTTTGTGTGTGTGGCAATTTTAACTGTATAATTTTGAGACTTTTTCAGTGGAATTTTCTTTTGTGTTCTTCCTTGCTTTTTCTATAATGGTTATATCTGAACTAATAACAATTATTTGATTAGAATTTAAGATTATAGTTAGACTAACAATAAATTACTGGTTTCACATGAAAAGTGTGTTTCTGTAGCCCACATAAACTGCACATGGTGCAGTGTAATAGGGGAGAGGTTAGAATCACTTCTAACTGTTCCAGAAAAGTGGTCCTTCATATCATTGCTCCTGAGTATTACTGAGGTTAGAGATGGAGAGGCAGAATGATTTGGACAGTTGGAGTGACAAGGGCAGTCTGGGTAAAGGGGGCAGGAAGATGTCACAGGGCTCTGCTCTGGAGTTACAAGTAAGAAGAGTAAGTGTTTTAAAATACATAGTCAAGCAGGGTGAACATTATAGCAAGAAATGAAGCTCAATCTAGTGTTATGTATTCCATGCTATTTTATGATCTATTCTATTATAATATTATCTATATCTATTATCTATCTTCAGTTAGTGTTATCTGTTACTAGAGAGAGATGGACAAATTGCCAGTTTTATTGGTGAGAAGGCAGAAATGCTCAATGATGTTTCTAATCTATGGCTGGAAAAAGACTGGCTTGATTTATTTAGATCATAATGATAAAAGACATCCTATTCCAAGAATAACTCAGAAATATGTGAAAGAACCTCTGCTAAAATTAAACATTTTAAAATCATCTGTCCAAGGTAATTTGCATGCAGGAGTTTTAAAAGAGCAGATTGAATGGTTCTTCCAATAAATCTGGAAATTGTTATGAATTCAAGAGATCTAGAAAAAAACTAGAATGCCAATATTTAAAAAAGGTTGAACAAGAGGGCCTAGGATTTTGTCCCCTGATACTGATCAGGGGCAAAATGAGGTCCTAACTGATGCAAGATATTAAAGTATTTAATGAAGTTAATGCTAATCAACATGTATCAAGTTGACAAAAGACTCTTTCAAACTACCAGTTTGAAACAGTAAGTTTAAATATGATAGAAATCACAGTATTAATATATTTTTGTAAAAGATTTAATTTTACACAAGCTTAATTAATGGAGTAGTAGAAGCCTGATCCCAGTAGGCTGATTTAAGCGCTCCTGAAGTAAATGTATGCAGTCTCAGAACATTAGTAACACAATTCAAGCAATTCAGGCAGCACCTGGAGCTCCAGGGGCCTTCTGACAGAAAAGTAGGCAGCCAGGAGGTGAGCAAGTGATGTGAAAGAGATGTATAGCCTTAGACAAAGGAATTCTGTCTCTGTATTAGTAAGCTAAACGGTACCAGCCATGGGCACTGGGTTGTAATCGTCCATACTATTAAATTGACACTAAGGAGTTCTTAGAGACTATAGTATAGCCACACTCATTCCCCAGCAGTGGAAACGCATCATATTGATGGTTATTTCTAAGAACAATCATAATGAATATACCTTTTGGCACCTGTAACGTTAAAATATTTACTTAATGTAGAATTTTGTGTTGCCAAGGTCTCAAAAGAGGCTTCATTGTTAAATAGCTACTCACATTCATACTGCTGAGCAGTCTGAGGGCTGGAGGTTGTTGTTTAGCTCTGTTGTTCCTACCTCTTTCCCAGCCACTGCTACCATGACACAAAAAGGACAGCACACCAGCATAAGGTTATTAAGCAGTCTTCCATGTATATAGTAGCAAAACAACAAAATTTTCTGAAAGTCCATATTCTGCCAGCAGTTGTCTTTTACTATGCTAAAGTCAAGCATAATTTTTTTTAACCTTCTTTCTGAACTGCTTGCTGCTCCTCCTTAAGCTAAGTAATCGTGGTCAGTCAGCATGGCATGATAGATGCACTGGTATGAGCCCTTGTGCTGAAATCATGCTCTGTGTCACACTCCTGTTACGAATTCAGAAATGCTTCTCTAGTGCTTTTCTAAGCTGAGTTTCATGAGGAGCTTTTCTCATGTGGGTTTCTATTTCTGCTTTAAATGAGATTGTAGGATGCTGGCCTACGTGGCTGGCCACGTGCTTATCATGCACAGCTGATAAAAAATAATAAGACAAGCTGGGAAAAACAAGCCATTTTAACAAAGAGTTAACAGCCAGCACTGACTTCCAGAGCAATATACTACATTTGGGTCTTGTTTTTTTCTCTGACTTAGTATGCAGTAGAAAGTTTGCTGAGTGAATGCAAGGGGTGCACATTAGCCCTTTGAAGAGAATCAACCTTACCATACAGTAGCATGTTTAATAGAAATTGATGATTTGATTCTGGAGCAAGGCCTCGATGTCGTAATACATGTAGGACTAGATAATGGCCCAAGCCTACATTATTGTCTGATGGGTATAAAATTGTACATTTAAGGCAATTCCTTCTTTTGCAACTGCATTAACTATTGAAGATAAGCTTTGCTATTGTGTGTGGGTGAAGAGATCAGAATCATTATTTACTGTGTCTTCTGGTAAATTGTGTGCTCGAATCCAATTCTGTCATTGTCAGCTCTAGTTGTCAGGCTGAACATTCAAGAAACAATGTCCTCTAATACTATATTGCAAGCATCTTGTTCAGCATCAGTCAAAGCACGATTTGAGATATAGCTGACAGGGAGTCCAGGAGTGCCTTTCTACTATATCTGGAGCCTCCTTTGATCAGCTTGGCTTCCTGAAAATCACAGTCTGATATCCAGACTGATGTCTGATATGGATGGGAAGATGCTTGATATTTGTTACTCCAGCAGAGAAAGTTAACATCTGCCATGAATAAATCCAGAGCCTTTGTTGTTTTGTTGCTGCTGCTGCTTTTGTCTCCTGTTGGCATTACCAGAGATAGCCAGTTATAGTGTCAATAGTTTCACCGTTACTTCTATCATCTACTGACTGTTGCATGGCAGCAGCTTGTTGCTGAAAAGAAAGTTGCAGAGTCTTCTTCATGATCAGATTGACAGTGGGAAGGGTGTCACCTTTCATTGTCTTCCTGTGCTCTTCACTTATCATGCTAACAGATCAGTGGCATCATGCAATGAATGATATGAGCTACATCTTATACCAGAAGCTGCTATGTGGTGCACTAATTTGCTCTCAGGGGAAATTGTTCAACGCATATATTCCCTGTGGCATTTTCGTGGTCACTGTATTCCAGTGCAGAGTCATCTTGATTTAGATGTCAGTTATAGTCCTTCTTTCAAGGTGCATGATGTTGTATTCGGCTGTATAAAATGCACTTACCAAGCACTCTTGATTGCACTGTATTGCTGAATTCTCCACGTCGTTATTTACCTCTCTAGCAATTTTTGTGTAATCTGCCAATTTTTCTAGCAATGATTTTATATTTTACTCAGATCATTGATTAAAATATTAAACAGGACTGATCCAAGAAGAGATACCTGTGAGATGTTCAGTAAAGGGCAAAAACCCATTCAGTGACAAAATAAACAGAAATTCATATTATTTCGAGATCTGTTAGACCAGCTTTTAATTTTTTAAATATTGGCCACATTCACTTTATAATATTAGAATCATAGAATGGTTTGTGTTGAAAGAGACCATAAGGAACATCTAGTTCCAACCCCACTGCCATGGGCAGGGATACCTTGCACTAGATCAGGTTGCTCAAAGCCTCATCCAACCTGGCCTTGAACACTTCCAGGGAGGGGCATCCACAACTTCTCTGGACAACCTGTTCCAGTGTCTCACCACCCTCACAGTAAAGAATTTCTTCCTAATATCTAATCTAAATCTACCTCTTTCAGTTTAAAACCACTACTCCTCCTCCTATCACTACACTCCCTGATAAAGATTCCCTCCCCATCTTTACTGTAGGCTTCCTTTAAGTACTGGAAGGCTGCTATAAGGTCTCCCCAGAGCCTTCTCTTCTCCAGGCTAAACAACCCCAACTCTCTCAGCCTGTCCTCATGTGGGAGGTGCTCCAGCCCCCTGATTATCTTCATGGCCCTTCTCTGGACCCACTTGAGCAGGTCCGTGTCTTTCTCATGCTGGGGGCCCCAGAGCTGAACATAGTACTCCAGACGGGCTCTCATAAGAGCGGTGTAGAGGGGCAGAATCACCTCCCTTGACCTGCTGGCCACACTTCTTTTGATGCAGCCCAGGATACGGCTGGCTTTCTGGGCTGCAAGCACACATTGCCGACTCCTAGTCAGTTTTTCATCCACCAATATGCCCAAGTCCTTCTTTGCAGGGCTGCTCTCAATTCACTTATTGCCCAGCCTTGGGCATCCCATATCTGGGATTGCCCTGACCCAGGTGCAGGACCTTCCACTTGGCCTTGTCCATGTCCCCAGCTAAGATGTTAAATAATACCGGTCCCAATACAGACCCCTGAGGGACACCACTCGTCACTGGTATCCACCTGGACATGGAGCCGTTGACCTCAAGTCTTTAAGTGCGACCACCTAGCCAATTGCTTATCCACTGTGTGGTCCTCCCATCAAATCCATGTCTCTCCATTTTAGAGACAAGGATGTTGTGTGGGACAGCATATTGTGTGGGAGTAGGTCAGTTGCATTACAGAAAATTATTTTTTATAAGTCTTAAACCCCAAATACTGCTCAGTGGAAGGTAGGCTTTGGGTCTGAGCAGGTATTTATAATAGGACAAAGGAACCTTCAAGATTCTGGAAGGAAACTGGTCCCGCTTGCTAAACTAGGGGCAGAGACAGAGCCTGTTAATTTAACTTACCTTCATAGAAAGTTAGAGAGAATTAAAGTTTTTTCAGAAGAAAGTCACTGCGTTCTTGAAAACAGTTTCAATCACTATGTTGCCTAATTTGAAGAAAAGTGAAATTGTTTTCTTCTGTTGATTCTAATTGCACAAGGTTACTGTATTACTTTGATTTGATAGAAGATTGTAATTGCCAAGCTGTAGCACTGGGGCTTTTCCTGAGCTGGCTGCCAGGAGGTATGACTAGCTGACACACATATCCTTTGAGGATATAAAAAATCAGAAACTTATGTTGTTTAAGGAAACATGTTTAAGTATTTAGTTGGTAAGGAACATTATTGCACCTGACAATCTTTAAAACCAAAAAATGTTACCAAAACTAAGACACAAAGACTAAATTAAATGCCTTATAGCTATCAAGTAAGTCAGGTTTCATATTAGACTGGAGTTACATTACTAAGTTTATGGAAGAAAAATCAGCTAAATTCAATAATTTTCAAAAGATAAGAGATGCATTTCAGTTACAACGCCTAATGAATGGTTTTTTTAAAGTTGATCAAATGCCAAATATGAATTATTAAATGTCATAATAATAAATCCAGTTTTCTGTATGTCTGTACATAGTAATCAGGGAAGCAATAGCAAATGAACTCACTATATGGTATGCATGTAAGTTATTAGATTTCTTTATATTTCCCCAGTCTGATGATTCTTCTACCATATAGCAAAGTAAAATTGTGTCTACCATTGCACAATGCAGATTTACCTTCTTTACTTCCTTGGGACCAATTTTATTTTCTGTACATCTGTGGTTATGCTAAAAATGTGTTGCAACACAAAGTCTTCTACATTCGGCTAATGTGTTTAGAATAAGTCACCATCACTTTTAGGGCCCTCATATTCAGGGTCAATTCCTATGAATGTCACATATGCAAAGCTATTCTTTTTTTTTACTATCAGTCTGAATGCCAGACACTCCAGATACATCTGGAGAGGTTACAAGCACTCCATCCTCCTGTGTTCTGCAAACAGATAGTGTACTTCTTGGCATCTGTCTTCTACCATGTTCAGTTGAGAGCATAAAGTGCTACTGTGATATGGAAAGCCCCCTCACATAATTTTATCAGAAGCAGATTCAAGAATCAAAACATACAACAGGTTGAAAAATGCAAGGTGTAAGGGCAAAAACACTATAAAGACCAAAAAAAAGCTTTTTACCCTGTTTTTATTTTTTCACGCCCAGCTACCTCAAATGTAAAATTCTAGTAAGTAAGTGAATATCATATTCTACCCATATTATTCCCTTTGATCATTTGTTATCAGAAGAATGCTGCTACATACTTGGCTTTTTATTTTTCTGTGTACTAGATTAAAGATAGTCTTTCCTATCTGAAAACTATATTAAATACATACATTCTGTGTGAAACTGAAATGAGTGTTTATGAAATAATGTTCACTTAAGCATCTGGTTTTGTGTAATTAGTGTCATTAAGCATTCCAAATTAGTATATTACTCTAGTGAAACTCTACTAAAAAATATGTGTTATGAGTAATCCCCTTGTTTACATTTTCAGTGTGAAAAAACCAAACTTCTTAAAGAAAGTGAAACCTTTTCTGGGGGAAGAAAGAAGTGGAGTCTGATTTATTTTCTGATTTATTTTATAGTTTGGAAATGAATTGTATTGCATTATCAACTTATTTTAGCTTTGTATCTGTTTTACACAAGACATAAAGAAGGCAGGAGGACAGATAAAGATTTAGCAACAAACAATTGTCAAAACCTGTCCACTCATGTTGAAAATAACTACTTTGCTTTGAAGTTTGTGATCAATACTATGCTATATATCTTGTAGTGGGTCCCACAACAAGCCTCTCTTCTGCTGGCATTATCTCTTAATTATATCGGAACAAGAAGGAAGGTGGACTAACAGGCATATTTGAAATGATTGAGTTCTTTTTCTTGAAAGTTTTATTCTAGATAAATTAAAGCTATTAGTTTGTTTCAGGAATAATTATGTGTCAGGGACAAAAGAATTTGTAGCAGTCTGTCACTAATCCTTTGTCTCTGAATCAATAAAAATATGTCACTGGAACCTGTGTAATGAACTGCTATAGGAAGGGACACAGTCATAGGAAGAGAATTGAATCTGGCATGACATCTTGAACTAACCATATCTGTGTGGACATGTGATAAAGCTCTTGATTTCCATGTTTCATCATGGCATGCCAGAAAATACTCCAGATCTGTGTCTGTGCACATGGTAGTAATTTCAGTAGTACTTACATTTTTAATGTCCTGACATATCCAAAATAACTGGGAGGTATGCCAATCACTACTGTCACCACAGCAAAGCCTAAGCAAGGCTAGTGCAGTTGTTCACTACATCAGATACATTTTTCAGTCTGAAGATAATTTTGTTTTTACATGGAGGATTTTCTATTGATGTTTAATGAACAGATATATGTTTTTTTTTTCCCCTTGACTATGTCCACGACAATCCCTGAATGTGGGTAGTTCTTGCTGGGCTGATATTTTGCTATCCATGGGACAGCTTCCAGAAGAGTCCTGTGCATATTGACCAGCACCTGGAGATTAGCTGAATGCTAATTTAGTGATTATGAATGATGAGCTGCTGTTAGCCATTCACCACCTTCTCTTAAAGGCCTGTAAAGAAGGCTTTTGAGATGGAGCAGAAGCCTAGACCGATGAACTAATAGTGTAATTTATGCACTAGCGTATGCTTTAGGAATGGATCTACCATTTCTTGCTGGAGAGAAAAAGTTGCAGTCCTCTAGACAGTGGCAAACTGAACTGGCAGTTAATAAAGCAACTCTGGCATGTTTGCTGTAGGAGTCTCCAAAGCTGTGACTGATTTGGTGCACCTTGTCTGGATAAAGGATGTTCCTATTATAATAGCTGAATTCCACATATTACATTATCCAGTTGAGCCAGAGCAGTTGATAGCATCCATTTGCCAAGTAATTGTCTACTGAGGAGTTTTCCAGAATATGCAAACAGAAGATGACTTTTTTCCCCTGAGCTCCACCTGGCTGTTTCCCTGCCTGCAAGCTGAATGTCTGCTGTTCTCTTCTTTGCTCTCCTTTGCATGAACATTCTCACTGGATGTCTTGATACACCACTGGGCAATTGGCCATGGTCTTGAAAAGGGGGGGAAAAAAAAAGGTAAATAAGAAGCATCTGCAGAGAACATTTCACCACTGGGTTGCAACATACACACAGCACAGCTGCTCTCCCTGGTTGCTGTGCCAGGGACAGTGCAAGCCACTGATCCAAATTCTCCCCAGATATAATGGGCAATATTAACAGTTTACAGTGCTTAGGCAGACAGATATAAAAATAAACCATGCATGGTAGGGAAAAGCCCTGTCCCTCTTTGCCGGTAACAGTTCCTCCCAGTGGACCCAAGTGTTCAAATAAGTACCAAAAGTAAGTTTCCTTTGGTGGTTTCTGAGCTTTGCTGCAGTGGGAAGAAATTAAAAGAAAGGTGGATTTTTTTGAAAGAGAAGAACCTGATATGAATATCATCTTTCAGATAATCCAGTAGCCAAAGATAGCAGCAAAGGGAATGACTTCAGCAGTGAAGCTACAATAGGTATGAACCACTGAAGGTAAAGTGTACAATGTTGTGTATTAAAATAAACACTTCTCACTGTGGAAAACACTGGGCTGGATTTAAATTCATTCTTGAGAACTTAATGCATCTGTGGAAGGAAACTTGAATGACTCTGGAAGGACTGTTATCAAAAAATCAATGCAAGTCATTGCTAATTGCAGGGTATTTCACATCGCATAGCCATTATGTCTCTCACATTTCCATCTGTTGTTTGTTTAATGTGGCCTGTTGTGTTTGTGCTAAGAAATTAGCAGGTTAACTAAAATGTTAATGTGAGCTGTAGCAGAGCCCAGAGAAAAAATTGGAAGCGGAGTATCTGAATGTTAGAAGCCTATTATCTAAAATTTACAAATGCTGAAGGAAGCATCCATTGCCTGTAGCTTGCAAAGTGCTCTGAGTAGGCAAGCAACACACAGGCATCCATCATCCGCAGAAAGGGTGCTGGGCAGCTAGCCATTTCATCTGCCATTGCCATCTACCTGCCAAACTCCCCTTCCCTGCCTGTTCAGAGAAAACATATTGTGCAGAAACATTCTGCTGACATATAGTAGCAATAGCACTACACATCCTTTTGTGATTTTGTTTTGTCCTTTTGTAACTGATTTTTTTGTATCTGAGGACAAAGAGAAGCCCTAAAATGAACCAACCCCAAAATATTATTCGTAGTTGGCAACTGTAGTGAGCTCTGGGAGGAGTGGAGAATGGACCTGGACTATTGATGGAACCACAGAAAAGAATAATGTGCTACATCCTCAGCAAACATGATTCATGCATATTCTGCCTTCTTTTTTAGTAGCTCCTCCAACGTAATTTTTTTCCTGATTTCTACTCCTCCCCAAAATTGCCGTTTTTTACATCTATGTGGTTCATTCAAGGAGCAATGACCACTGACATCTCAGCTGTGATTTATCAAAGCATGGAAGTACTTTCATGCTGTAAACAGAATGTGAGCTAATTGATGTAAAATTTTAGAATAAAATAAAAGTCAGTTAGGGACTGCAGGGAATGCATTTTATGAGAAGGTAGAACCACAGTGCTGCTTTGGTTTAGGTCCCTGGCTTCACTAAAATTGCCTTTGATTTTTGGGAATGTGGTCATAAAAAATTCTAGTTTACATTTCTTTAGCTGACGATCTACTTTTCTTGCTGCAAATTTTCAGAGAAGAATGTAATGCCCTCTTGTCCAGTGTGCTTTTAATCAAAACAGCAGCTTCTTCTTTTTCCTTGGTTATTTCCATTCCTTCCTTGCAAAACATCTGGGAAGAAGTACAGACAATATTGACCAATACCTTATTTTAAAACATTTTCCAAGGAAACGGATGCGGTATTGGGAACTTTTTGGAATACAAGTTCTATATTAAATTTCTAGATGCAAGTATTGTCTCTTTAGAACCAAATGGAAACACTGGAGGTACCTCCTTTTGTTTGCTGTCTATGAACTTGACAATTATCTCCCCTATCTTCTCCTCTGTTGTGTATTTACCCAGATTAAGTCCTTCTTTTGTCATGGCTCATATTTGCTAGTTCCCTGAACTTTGCTCTCCATAGCAGAGTAGTTTAGCTGAGGCCTTGTAATGGCTGGGGAGAGTGGAAAGTATATGTCACATGTCCTGCAGGCTGTGGTTATGTTTGCTTGACCTTGACTGGGGTTTGCTTTTTCCAGACCAGCCGCTATTTGATTATGTTCAGCGTGTCCTATACTCTAATCCAGAAGAGACACCTCTCTTTCTAATTATGTTGATAATTTGGATCATATAAAATTACTTTTTTTATGCTCATGGTATTTGTGATAGAGACTCCTTTACATCCCATGTTCGTTTGGGAAAGGGATGGACTAGTGCTTGCGTACTGAAGCTTCTATATTAGTCGGTGCCCAAAGAGGTTCCTTACTGCCAAAGCAGGATGAGAAAATGTCTTAGCACACTCTCTGTTTGTTGCCTATTATCTAATAAATATAGCTCTTCTTCTCCAGTTCCTCACCAGATATTTTCCTACAAGTCTAAAATGTTACTGAAATATTAAAAATACTTTACTTTAGACTACTATATCTGTATTGCTACATTTATTTTAACACAAAGAAATACAGGTGGTGGAAGGGTGAAAGTCAGAAAAACAGGGTAATGACAGTGATTAGCAGATTAGGGTATTAAATGATCTGTAGAGGATGTCTTAAGTGAGAGATGGAGAAGAGTTGGATAACAAGTTATTACTGAAATAGTCTTGTTAAAACCTTCTCCTGGCACCACATCCTGCTTCTTCTGATGCCCGGTGGTTTAATCAGTTCTGAAATGGTGTCAGGAGCGTGTTGTTGGCTTCTCTTTGCTGTACTGAAACACGCTCAGCTCTATATTCTTTAAAAAAAATTTTAAAAGGACAAGTGGATTCTGTTCCTGTGTAAATATCTTTATTTCTCTGCTAATCAGTGTAACATGTTGGCTAGCAAACTAAATAGGGATGAAAGCCTAGATCTGCAATGTTACATGGTGGTGATAGGCACAAAATAGGAATGATTTGGAGAAAACATTATGGACAGCTAGAGAGGGGAGGGATGACTAAGGCTGAGCAGATGTAGGGATTTTCCTGTTTTCTTCCCTCAGGCTGTGTGAGAGGAGACCTGGATCCGAAGCGGGGCTCTGGCCTGGTCTGTGCAATGTGACAGGTTGAGTGCTACAGTCTAATCCACCGCCTCTGCCTTGCTGCAGTGCCCATGCTAAAAATCAGATTCAACCACTAGAGATTTTATGCGTGGACCCAAGACACACTGAAGCACTTTCATGAGTCCAGCGTCACACTAAATTGTTATGTCCAAAATTAGCATTGGGGTCATTTTTATGTTTGCTAGCATGCTTTTACACCTTTGTTCTTTCTTCATTGTCTGCAGCTCCACGTTACATCTGAATTTGCCTGTTTTATGTATGTTAGATACTATGTCTTTGTTCTGTTTGTTACCCCTAAAACCACTTTTGTCTGGCTCCAGGTTTGCATTTCTTTGATTGGTGAGTTGTTCATAGCTGTGGACCCCTCCAGTGCCAAGCCTGTGCCCCACCTCTTATCACCTCATGCCCATACTCTCCTGTACCACATCCTGTGTCTCCACTTCTGAAGGCCTGTGCAGTCATACCAGGCTTGTATTTCTTGCATTATGTTGTATGTCGTATCCTGGGCTGCATAAAAAGAAGTGTGGCCAGCAGGTTGGGGGGGTGATTCTCTATCTCTACTCTGCTCTCATGAAACCCCACCTGGAGTACTGCATCCTGCTCTGGGGCCTATAGTACAAGAAAGACATGGACCCATTAGAGCAGGTCCAGAGGAGGGCCACAAAAATGATTAGAGGGCTACAACATCTCTACTGTGACGAAAGGCTGAGACAATTGTTCAAGGGGTTGTTCAGCCTGGAGAAGAGAAGGCTCTGGGGAGACCTTATTGCGGCCTTTCAATATATTAGGGGGGCTTATAAGAAAGACAGAGAAGGACTTTTTACCAGGGCCTGTAGTGACAGGACAAGAGGCAACTGAGGTTGCCTCAGGTTTTAAACTGAAAGAGGGTAGATTTAGACTCGACGCAAGGAAGAATTTTTTTACAATGAGGATGGCGAGACACTGGAACAGGTTGCCCAGAGAAGCTGTGGATGCCCCATCTCTGGAAGTGTTCAAGGTCAGGTTGGATGGGTCTTTGAGCAACCTGCTGTAGTGGAAGGGGGGCCTGCCCACCGGCCGGGGGGAGGGGGGGGTGTCGACTAGATGATCTTTGAAGGTCCATTCCAACCCAAATCTTTCTGTGATTCTATGATTCTATTATGTTAGTCATAAATATCTCATCCTACATAGAATAAATCTTTGTTACCACTATGCATTTAGAACTATGGTTGTGCAATACAGAGATAAACAAAAGTAAAACACATTACATACAGACAACTGGCCAGCTAAAGAAATTGCTGTCACAGCTAAACCAAGTAAAACAAAGTTCACACAAAGCAGGCTGTATAAGCCTCAGTTCTGAGGCTTCGCAAACTCAATACAAGCTTATATCCTGTTACTAGCAATGGCAAAACCATTGCCAGAGTTACAGCTCTACAAGGCAACTAGGAGCTGTTCGGCAGCTTGTCTTAGAAGTCATAAGGGAAAACCAAGTTTGTGGATAGTGACTCCTGAAATGTGCTGACAATTTCCCACAAGGTCTGTGGCTGCTTGGGAGGACTGGCTTTTCTGTGGCTTTTTACTCTGGGTTGGCTTCTGAGTATTTTCACAGGCATCAGTGGTGCAAAGGATAAGAGGTTTGACATTGTAAGTGGTTGGTGAATTAAGATTCAAGCCTGAGCATAGCTGAGATGCTCTCAGGCAGTTTCACCACCTCACTTCCCATCCTGAGGGGTCCCCCTTCAACTACGATTCAGGTTCAAAACCAGACATATATGCAAGGTCAACAGCTCTATTTAAATTCTCCCACAGTAGCAAAACCTATGCTTTTCATGGCAGGAGTGTTTTCTCCACTTAATAATAGCAGCAATCAATTTAGATCTAAAAGGCTATTTGTTTTTCTAGCTCTATGTCTGTTTTTAGTTACTTCCTTTTTTCTTTCTCACAGGAATATCCTTTAGCTTCGATATGAAAGTAAAAAAAAACCACACAGTATTTCCATTCCTGAAATACTGTATCTAGATTTATAATATAGCATTTTCCTCTCTCTTCCCTAAACATTTGTAATTATCTCAGGAGCTGGTTGAGAAGACAGAGCTGGTATGCCAGGCTTTCCAGCAACTTTTCTGTCCTGTTCAGACAGCTGGCAAAGTAGCTCTTTTATTCCCTTTATGCCACTGGAAATCCCACATCCACTGAGCAGTTGATTTTCTGCCTTTTCAGTACGTTGAGATCTCAATGTTAAAGGGTTTGCTTGTTGGAAATTACTGCAGTCTCAGAAATTTTTGAGTAATTCTGTGCTGTCTTTATCAAAAACATGCTGACCCAAACTATACATTTGTAAGCAACTTTTCCCCTCTTACACATGAAAAAAAATAGAAGTGGAATGTAAAGCCATTGCTAAATAGTTTACCTGGAAGAGAATAGGGAAGCTGATGCTATTGGGATGTAGAGTCTGGGTGTTTCAGAACAGCTTGCTGCTGAGAGCTGGGGAGGTGGGAACCAGGGAAACAATACTATGATTATAGAACAACTTCAGTCAAGGGAGTTTTTTATTTTACCACTGTTGTGTTGTTCAAGTATATTGAAAACTTGAGCAAATTTACTTCCAAAATTGAAAACAGGAGACAAAGATCAATCTAAACCCATATTTTATTTGAATGACTTGGAGTTTAAATAACAGTAAACAGAAAATTCAACAATAAAACTACCAGGTTTCCAAGACAACAAGTAATGATCTTTTAGTTTTTAAACACCAAATCCAGCAGTTAGGTCCCACTCAATATTATTGAAATGTTGTCAAAATTAAGCACAATCAATGATGTGAATCTAAATATCTAAACCATGCATATTGAAGAATTAACTTACAGTGGTATTGGCGTACCCACACTTGCACCATCTTTTTTCCTTGTTATCTCTCAAGCTGCTAAGTATTTTGTGTGATAGCCTGGATTCCCTAATTGTAGGAAATATGCATCAGGATATTGTTGTCATATTCTTATTCTCTTCAGAATGTCTTTCCCCTTGTTTCACAGACCATATGCTGAACAAAGCAAGCAGTCATTCAGAGGACGTTATGGACATTTCAGTTGATTCTGTGTCTAAAGGGTTTGTAGTTAAATTATCTCTGTAGTTCTTGGCTAGTAGGTGCTACTTAATAAGTCAAAGAAGCAAGTTTTAAGTCATATCACATATTCCGCAAAATTCTATTGCTTAAAAGTGAGAGTGCAATGTCATGGTTAGTCTGAAGGTGAGTGTCGTGGTTTAACCAACCACGCAGCCGCTCAGGCCGAAACCAGGACAGTGAGATAGACGTATTTTGATTTAATATAGCGAAGTGCCTTACTAATCAATTTAAGGGAAAATGGAGACTAAGACTATGGCCAGTACAGTTCAACCTTACTGTAGTAACCTTTGGCCAGAAAACTGATGGGATTCTTGGTCCATGTATGTTTTTGCAATTGGACATGGACATAACTAACATAACATGGTTTGTATATGACTAGACAATAGATTGGTTCACAGAGTTTGCATTCTAAAAGGAAGCAGTGAATCCTCCATCAAAGTCTCAGAAATTATTTCAAGAAGCAGTAAGTTTAAACGGCTCAAGTCAACATAAGCTTGTCAGAATTCTCAGACACTCCTTTTTGCTCAAAAAGGAGAAGAAAGGGGAAATTAGGAATTGAGACTGAAAAGTCTGTTACATGGAGATGCAGTATGATCATTGTATTTCCAAAACTTTGAAAACTAATTTTTGACTAGCGGCTATGACATAGATTCCCAAAGTAGTGAACTAGGTAGCTTCTAATTTACTCTTGTTCTTGGGCATTGATTTTGATCACTAAGTGCTGGTTTGAGAGAAAAAGAAAGACATAAGATTGTATTTTGAATATGATCTTCTGATTTCAGATGTGGAATAAGAACCCACTTTCTGTTTATGCATAGATAAAGTTCTTCACATGTTAATGACATGCTCTGCAAAAAGTTAGCTGTGCAATACTGTAAGCAACCAATTCTAAAGTCCTGACAGTGTTTTCATAGCTCACTCTAAATGGTGGGTTTGTTCCGAGAGATAGTTCTTTAAATAGGCACTTGTCTGTCCGTATAAACCTATTCCACATACTGTGGGGTAGATATTCCTCTGTTAACATGACTAAATGCTGTCATGCAATGGATCATCACCTTTCAATGGAACATCACTTTCAACTCCATTTGGGCCTAACAATTTTATGCTAAGGTAGTTCAATACTCTTTTTTTGGTCATGTGTCATAAGACTTCCTTCAGCTAATTTCTTTATGTGGTGGGTGTAATGTTGGCTGTGTGTCATATTTTTCTGGACTTAGCAGAAGAAATGAAAAATTGCATACTTTTTTCTTTCCAGCTATTTGAATTGACAGAGACCAAGAGATTTTGTCTCTGTCTTTAGCTTTTTTCTGTACAAGCTACAGAACTTTGATCAGAGGTACTTGGAAACAAAGAGTTTTGGTGCTGTTAAGATGAAGGGTCTGTTCATTTCCTTAGGCACAGTTTTTGGCATTAAAGATGAATTCTTACTTTGACTCCATTCTCTACTTTGTCCATGGTACAGAGTATATATTGCATGAGTATTCATTTGAATTTCAGTGATATCTCCATAAGGTTTTGTCACAGGGGCAATGTGCATTAGCTATCTGCCTTTGGCATGACTGGCATGGAGGTGGGATCCTTAGACGTTTGGTAATGTCACCACTCCCCTTCAGAGAATCCGTAGTGAAATCTGTCCAATACAGAGTGAGCAAGGAAGTATGTAGGGACGCTGTGTTTTAGCCTCTAAGTGAGATGGGCTGGCAGAATATGAATGGGTTTATTGCAACACTTGGAAAGGCACAGAGGTGCTAGTTCTTGGTCAGGTGCAGCCAATATAGGCCAGGAAGGTAAGGAAGGGAACTGGCAAACAGAAAGACCAAAGAGTGAAACGTGTGAGTAAAACCAAACTGCAAAGCAGGCTGGGCAACTGTGCGTAGGCAGAGCCTGCCAGGAAAGGACAGGCAGTATCCAGATGCTCAAAATGGGATGACATCCAATTGGATCATTCCTAAGTTCATCATAAAGACCAGGCAGAAGCTTTTTTTTTGATGTTTTCAAGGAAATCTTCATCCATATGTAACACCTGAGACCTGCTACACTATACTGATATGGTCAGGAGTAGTCTTGATCCAGACATGCTCTTCCAGGTTTCAGAGTTGTTTGGGAAGTGGTTCTCTGGCTATTCTGGCTTCTCAACCATTTCACCAGCTTCTTATAGCAGCCAGTTTAGCACCATCAGAGAGATCAAACATCATCCACTGTCCAAAGGCTTTTGGCATTGTTGATCATTCAATGTATACGTAAAATTCACCCTGCATCCCAGCCCCAGGAACCTACATTTATGTCAGTGAATGCATACTGCCCCTTAAACATAATGGCTGAGTGCCATGCTGTCCTGGTTTCAGCTGGGATAGAGTTAATTTTCTTCCTAGTAGCTGGTATAGTGCTGTGTTTTGGATTTAGTATGAGAATAATGTTGATAACACACTGATGGTTTAGCGGTTGCTAAGTAGTGCTTACTCTAGTCAAGGACTTTTCAGCTTCCCATACTCTGCCAGGTGCACAAGAAGCTGGGAGGGAACATAGCCAGGACAGCTAACCCAACTGACCAATGGGGTATTCCATACCATATGATGTCATGCTCAGCTGGAGGAACAAGAAGGAAGGGGGGGACATTTGGAGTGATGCCGTTTCTCTTCCCAAGTAACTGCTATGTGTGATGGAGTCCTGCTTTCCTGGAGGTGGCTGAACACCTGCTTGCCGATGGGAAGCAGGGAATAAATTCTTTGCTTTGCTTTGCTTTCATGGGTGGCTTTTGCTTTACCTATTAAACTGTCTTTATTTCAGCCCATAAGTTTTCTCACTTTTACTCTTCTGATTCTATCCCCCATCCCAGCAGGGGGAGTGAGCAAGCGGCTGTGTGGGGCTTAGTTGCCAGCTGTGGTTAAACCACAACAATCCTTTTTGGTGCCCAACGTGGGGCTTGAAGGGTTCAAGATAATGACAGATTTGATTGGAATGTGCTAGATTTAATTTACAGCTGTTATTTCTGTTTAGCTATTAACTGACAGGCTCCTGTGCTTGCCATGGGGCTTGCTTGCTTTACTGTATATTAAAGTCTAGTGCTCGTTAGTGGCTGCTTTTTGCTTTTGCTGCTTGCTGTACTGCTGTACTGCTGATCATCTTACTGTGTTGTGCCTGGGAACATTTTGATAAGAGCAGTGGTGATGCGCTTGAGCTGGCAGATGGCCAGGGCATCGCTGCTGTTTCTGTGGTGCTGCACTGGACGGACTGGAACTCCAGTATGAATTTGAGTCGAAGGAACCTGTGGATGAGTCCACGCGGGAGCAGAACACCCCAAAGCATCTGTGGCCATGGATAAGTCCATGCCAGAGCAGGTACATCTCAAAGCATCTGTGGCCATGGATAAGTCCATGCCAGAGCAGGTACATCTCAAAGCATCTGTGGCCATGGTTATGTCTGTGCTGCAGCAGGTATACCTCTGAAAGGATTGTGGCCCAAGAATAAGTGCACATTGGAGAAAGTACACCTCAAAGCATCTGTGGCTGTGGATAAGTCCATGCTGCAGCAGGTACACCTTGAAGCGTCAATGGCTGTGCATGAGGTCATACTGAAGCACCTCAAAGCGTGTGGCCGTAGATAAGCCCATGACAGGGGAGGTATACCCCTGGGAGGGACTGCAGCCATGGGTAAGGCCATGTTGGACCGGGTTTACTTATGAAGGGAATGTGGCTGTGGGAAAGGCCACGCTGGAGCAGG
>NW_009219828.1:0-803 GCF_000690835.1 Fulmarus glacialis
AAATTGTAAGGGACCAGCTGTATCAGCTATATGTTCCAGAAGTCCATGGGGCATGATGGGATTCATCCATCATACTGAAGGAGCTAGCGGATGTTGTGGCAGGACCCCTCTTGATCATCTACCAAAGGTCTTGGGAATCTGGGGAGGTCCCTGCTGGCTGGAAGCTAGCCAGTGTTATTCCACTGGCATGGAAGAAGGGCGTGAGGGAAGACCCAGGAAATTACCTGTTAGTCTAACCTCAGTTCCTGGAAAAATTATGGAGAAGATTATACTGCATACTGTTGAAAGGCATTTGAAGAATAATGCAATCATCAGGCACAGTCAACATGGGTTCACAAAGGGAAAGTCCTGTTCAACTAATTTGATACTTTTCAATGATAAGGTCACCCGCCCAGTGGATGAAGGGAAGGCGGTGGATGTCGTTTTTCTAGATTTTAGTAGGGCTTGTGATACCGTCCCTCACAGCATCCTTCTGGGCAAGTTGTCCAGCGGTGAGATGAGGGGGTTCCCGGAGCACTCACGGGTGAAGAACTGGCTGGACGGCAGGGCCCAAAGTGTCGCAGTGAACGGGGCTGCATCTGGCTGGCAGCTTGTCACCAGTGGTGTTCCTCAGGGCTCGATCCTGGGGCCAGTTCTATATATTTATCAGTGTTGTTCCTGGCTCCCTCCCTGAGGTCCCCACAGGGCCCGGAGCTGGTGCTGCTGCTCTGCAGAGCTGCCCTGGCACCATGGGCTGACTACATGCTGGCCATACTGGTCCGGGAGGGAAGCACATCTAGCCAGACTGGAATCACTGACCCTTA
>NW_009219828.1:1221-30822 GCF_000690835.1 Fulmarus glacialis
GGAGAAAAGGAGGCTGAGGGGCGACCTCATTGCTCTCTACAGCTTCCTGAGGAGGGGACATGGAGAGGGAGGTGCTGAGCTCTTCTCCCTGGGATCCAGTGACAGGACGCGTGGGAATGGCTCAAAGCTGCTCCAGGGGAGGTTTAGACTGGACATTAGGAAGCATTTCTTTACCGAGAGGGTGGTCAAACCCTGGAACAAGCTTCCTAGAGAGGTGGTCGACGCCCCAAGCTGTCAGTGTTTAAGAGGCATTTGCACAATGCCCTTAACAACATGCTTTAACTTTTGGGCAGCCCTGAGTTGGTCAGGCAGTTGGGCTAGAAGATCATTGTAGGTCCCTTCCAGCTGAAATATTCTGTTTCAACATTGCCATAAAGGATTAGAGTTTCCCTGCTAAAACTCTTAGTGATGAAAAAAGACTATGTGAATGGGAGAAGGCGTAGGGATAGACCAAAGCACACAAGATTGTGTGGCTTGAAGATGGCCGAAGATCCTGCCATTAGAAGACATGGTACCATATCTGCCAATTCCTTCTGCAGTTTGTTTTGTTCTGCTGACAGTGGCTGCAACCTTAGCAGGGAAGCCCACGACCAAGAAAGAATACAGCCAATGGGTAAAGTGAGACAGGCTGAATTTAATGTAAGTGTCTCTGAGGCTCACCATGCATCAATTGGTTTGAAACCTAGATCTTTTCTGGGTTTTTCTTTGCGGGGGGGCGGTTAGGAAAGAAAGAAGTTCTCTGAGTTGAAATGTAAACATGTTTTTCAAAAGAAAGCAAAAGAAGACTTAGAAACGGAGAGTCGAATGCTAACAAGTGACCCTGTTGTTGCTGTTCAAAACACATCGTGCTGTTGTTCTCCATACTGGTTTATCCAGTCTGAGGTTTCATGGCTTTCTGCACCTGAGGCCAGCTATCTGCTGCAGTTCTCTGAAGCTGTAATTATTACACCTTGTGCCTGCAGGGCACAACTCATTACAAAAGGGCCAAGCCTGAAAGCAGAGGAAGAAGCAAATCTCTGTTTTTAACGATTACCAGCAATTTATGAAAACTTTTTTTTTAGGTAGACGTGTGAATGTTTTGTATATATAGAAACAGTGAAAACTTACCTATTAGCTTCAGTAGCTCTCCTGTGGTTCGGAGCTTTAACTGAGAACAAAACAAAAAAAAGACTCATGTGGGACACAAATGGTATTTTGTAAAAGTAAAACATCCTGTAAGTGAGTGAGGAAGCTATGTCAGAGACTAAAATTACCATCTATTAGACAGTTTATATAGATGTGCTGGAGGTAGGCAGATAGTGGGTGCCTTCCTGCATTTCCATTTCATTCAACATACATTTCCTTGGGAGTATTTTTTTAATTTTGAAGCGATGCTATATTCTATTGCCAAGTTGTTTTTCTATTGAAGACAGATAGGTTACACAATCCAGTGCCAAGAATCTGTCGAGCAAGCCTGTAGCATACTATTATATAGATAAAATAAAGGCAAAAAAAGTAGGTCATTCTGTTTTATTTGTTGAGCAGAGTCTGGTCTTGGTGGTACTAGCTCATATTGAACCCAGTAAGAGTACACTCCTGAAAGCTTTGAAATGTAGTGCCTCCAGCAATACATCCTTTTGGCAAGTAGACCTTGATGTTTTCACATCTGGGATTTGGTGTACACTGAAAAGCCAGGGTGTTAACTGAAAATACAAATGATCATCTAAAATAGAAGGATAACAGAGTCTAGGGCACCGGGGAAAGTAGAAGGCAGCTGTGATGTGGACGTAGGGGCATGGAGGCTGGATTAAGGGATTTGCTTTTCTCTCCAGTACCCTGGAAGGTGTGGAAGTGTACACCGTGTACTAATGCCTTGGCTCTCAGTGAACCCTGACTAAATGGCTGAAAAGAGATCCTGTGTGAGCATGTGCCTGTGTGGGTACACGTCTGCATGCATGTGTCTCTGTGTGTGTGTGTGTATGCATGCACGCACTTCAGTGCAGATAAGGGAATTGTCGGGTTGGTGGCCAAATAAAAGCATTTTTTAAAAAAACAGCACAGGCTGGACCAAAAGACTGTCATTGTAATGTCAGCCTAAAGCTAAAGTCTTTCTAACCACTAATACCAGTCTAACAGCTTTTTTCTGCCAGGGGCCAATAGCAGATACTTAGGAAAAGTATAAAGGGTGTGTATAAAGCACTACTTCTCCCAGTAGACTTTCCAAATTTAGCAGTCTGTTGTTCAGGGACTTCCTAAACCAGATATGACATCTGTGTAATAGCTCTTCCTGGACCTATCTCCTGTGAATTTGATCAGGTTCTCTTTGAACCTATTTTTACCTTTGGTTTTCCCAGGATCCTGTGGCAATTTAATTACACATTGTGTGAAGTGGTGCTTCCTTTCGCTAGATTTAAATCTTTAGACCTCTAAGCCTTGCAACTGGCTGCCTTCCTCCCCACAGTTCTTGCACTCTGAGAAAAGGTGAAACATCACCCAGTCGGGATTTTATATGGCTCTCATATCCCTCCTCAGCCATCTGTTTTCTAAACCAAGAAATCTCTTTCCTCCTACGGAAGCCATACCATATCTCCAATGATCCTTGTCCTCCCTTTTGAACTTTTTCTGCTGTATCAGTCTGTAGCAAAATGCTTTGCTCTGCTTGTCAAAGAATAAGTACTACCAAGCTGAAGAGTTCTGCTCGCTCCATATTTTTCAGTTTGCTGGTGCATATCGTGCAAAAATACAGTGGCATAACCATGACTTTTGCATCATTTAACAACACCTGTTTCAAAAGAAGTGCAAGCGGCCAGCGCTACATTAAAGTGTTTGTATTCTAGGCCATTATAAAAAAAATACACACAATCTATTATTAAAGTTTTCCAGGGATTAGTGTGTCTGGGAAGCTACTTGTAGCTTTCTTCTGCAGAGGAATTGGCGTCTTTTATTAATTGAAGAGCCCTTCTCAACTCCGGTTTTGCTTTGCTCTACTCCTCTCAAAGCCTCAGATCAACAGCCGCTAATTTCCTCTATCAGCAGGACCTGATACAGTCCTCCCTGAAGTCTGCTGCACTCCTCCTGAGGTATCTGGATGCATCAGGTATATAGGACATCAAATTCTCTCTCGGCATCCTTCCATCTGCTCCCTTCCCAACTGCAGACTAAATACACTTGATGAAGTTTTGCTGTCAGCTGCACTTGTCTACAGGGCTATTGCTCTTCAGTGGAAGGTGCAATATAAATGAAAGGGAGTGAAATGTTGCCCAGCATCCAGCTTCACTGTCTCCTCAGCATTTTCATTGCTGCTTGAGCTCAAACTAAAAATAGAACTGGTAAGGGCAAAACAGCCAAAACATCACAGGGAAACGGGTCCTAACACTGGTTTCAAGAGTAAATGTGAGATTGTAAACAAATTGGAAGCGAAGTACCAGCTGCATGAGTGCGCAGGCATCCTGGATTAGTAAGAAGAAGGAGTGGGAATCTGTCCCTATTCAGTTCAAAACTATGTTCATTCTGAAGCCTAAAAATTACTAATTTAAATAACATCTATGTTAATTACTTTATGATTCTACCTTCTTTATCTCCTTTCATCATGGGGCAAGACAGATGTCTGCCTCTTGTATTTTTCCTGTGTTCCTCAGTGCATCAGTTTCTAGAGTTACCCCAACTCTCGGTAATTATTTGCCTGCAGATTTTCCACTCACTCCCTCCACAATTTACTGCTTGTCGTATCTGCTCTCACTACCACCCCCTGCAACAGCATTAGGTGTCTCTTACTCCTTACACTTCCCTCTGCTCCTTCTCTATCAGCCTCTTCACCTCAGATGAGCCCAAAGCCCCAAACCTCCTCTCTCCCCTGCTTTTGCCTTTACCCTCAGGGTTTACTCTCTGCCCTCAGAGGCTCCAACATAGGGAAACTATGCAAGGTGAAAGGAAGCTACCTACAGGGTAGCAGCCATCACGATGAGGAGGGGATGTGGAGAGGGAGGTGCTGAGCTCTTCTCCATGGTATCCAGTGACAGGACACGTGGGAATGGCTCAAAGCTGCTCCAGGGGAGGTTTAGACTGGACATTAGGAAGCATTTCTTTACCGAGAGGGTGGTCAAACCCTGGAACAGGCTTCCTAGAGCGGTGGTCGATGCCCTAAGCCTATCAGTGTTTAAGAGGCATTTGCACAATGCCCTTAACGACATGCTTTAACTTTTGGGCAGCCCTGAGTTGGTCAGGCAGTTGGACTAGAAGATCGTTGTAGGTCTCTCGCAGCTGAAATGTTCTGTTCTGTTCTGTTCTATTCTATTCTATAGACAGCGACTGAGAATGCTAGTTTTGGTGAAAAAGAGAAGACCATTTTGAAACTGAGGGTTGGATGTGAAAACCAAGCTGTCTTAACAGTGGGAATGGGTGCTAAAATTGTGAGAGATGGCAGTGGTATTTGCAGAAGCAGTAAACTAGCAGGTACATAATTATGAAGAGTAATTCTGAAGAAGCGATACAAAATACTTACCTGGGTTAAAAATACTTTTCTTCTTTATAAATGGAATGTATAACATTACGTAGCTAGTGGACTCTTTGGTATTACTATCTTATCAGTCTCGTGTATGATTTTTAAATGTGGCTTGCGAGTTTGAGTGTGCAACTTCAAAGGGGTGTGAGTTTTAAAAGTTGAAAGGTAAAACACTTCTTAAAAGTGGGCCCCTTTAACTTTTCATTAATTGGTAACCTAAAATCCTGAGCTACTGACACCATTAGCTGTCTCTTGGGCTAGCCTCTGGCTTTGTTAAACCACACAACGATTAGGGGTATTTGCCTGTATAAACAGTGAGGTTGCATGGAAAAAAGAGAGATGTTTGTTTGTTGGCTTGCAATGAGAAAAGAAGTTTATGCTGATCATTTCAAGAAAAAACACCTGAGTGTGGCCTGAGAGCTGTGACTGCCATTCTTAGGAGGAGTGGCAGAATCTTAATAAGTCCTTTCTTACCAAGTTACCTGGAAAAAGCTTTCTAAACATTTTATGTTTGTGCTTTCCAAAGCTTTCGCAGGTTTACACGATCTAATAGTGTAACAACAGCCGTGCAAGCAGACCTGGATTTCCATGAGAACTTTGAAATAATCGACCCTGAAGAGGACAATACGTGTTCTGGACAAATATCAAGACAATTTTCCCGAGATGCAAGCACCTCTACTGTTAGCATACAAGGGTCAGGAAACCATTATCATGCATGTGCAGTGGATGATGACTTTGATACAGATTTTGATCCATCAATTTTACCTCCTCCTGACCCCTGGATTGACTCTATCACTGAAGATCCTCTGGAAGCTGTTCAAAGGTCAGTGTGCCCACGAGATGGCCACTGGTTTCTGAAGCTACTTCAGGCAGAGAGGGATCGTATGGAGGGCTGGTGCCAACAGATGGAGAGAGAAGAACGGGAAAACAACTTACCTGAGGACAGTAAGTAACTGCGTACAATAATATTGCAACTACAAAAAAGTATCTAATATAGGTCAAATTTACTCCAGTGAATTCTGTACCGTGCCCTTTCTTATTTAGCTAATGAAGCTATGGTTGTGATTCTCGAAAGGACTGTATGTATGTATATAATAATCCTTATTAAAGTTGACGGGGAATGCAAATGCTCGGCACTTCTGAAACTCCAGAGGTATTAGCTTTTGGGATTGCATAGTTCAACGGATAATTAGGAGATCGTGGTTAGGGGTCTTGTAGTATTAATGTTTCTCAACTCTTCCATTTGAATCACTTTTCATAACTTTAGAATATAATTGAACAGATTCTAGTTCCTTTTCATTAAAGTCATATTTTAGCTGCCTTTTTAGATGGTGATTGGCACAGAGTCTGCAGATGCTTCTCAACTGAAAGAGATTTCAGTTGTGCTTCCAAGTTGTTCTCCCTCTCTTCCCCTCTCCAGTCTCCCCTCATCTCCCTTGCAGTTCTCATTCCTCTTTGATCTTCCCGGTAAGACAAGCTCTCCATTTTCTGTGATAAAAAACACACACATGCAAACTACATCTTAGTTGTCACCGCTGGCCGAAGTATTGCCCCACCTGTAAGGTAATGGGAATGTCTAGGAAGCCTTCATTAATAAGAAGGGGTGGGTAGCTCACGACTTATTAATTCACTCTAATTAGGGAAGAAGAGCTGAATGTGTGGTGTGACTCCCTGTCCAGAATTTTTTCTCCCAATAAAAATGGAACTTTTTTCAATTTACTTCCATTACAAGGAGCACTATTATTGATAGCTGTCAGCTTTTGGACATAGGTAAACCTGTGAGCTTAGGGGCATGCTCCTTGTGAATGAAGCTTTTTCAAATTCTAGCAGGGAGCTTCTAGAAAACATAAGGAGCAGCTGCATATAGAGAGTACAATATTGTATAATTTAGGCACACCTAAGCATATTTTCCTGCATATAGCAAATAACACTTTTCTGACCCCCAATTAGCTCCTACCAAAGCAAGGACTACTACTTCAGCTCCAGAATTTCTTCTTCCAAATTCCTAACCCTTCCTCTCAAGAAGGGAGGCGCTAGCATTCTTTAGAGATGTGAAGGTTTTGATTTATGGAAGGAAAGGAATTAACACTGGGAAGAAATATATTTTTTTAAATTCTTAGAAATGCATAAGCTGTTTCTGCTGGACCTTTCCATTCAACCCAATGAAAGAAATAACCATAGAGAAGTTTGATCTAGGTAGTTAAAGTTAGACACTATTGTGTGTCTTCTAATGGGAAGTAGGAGACAACCTTAACATTAAGGTATGTTAAGGTTTTCTATTTCTACATATTTTCTGTTACATAATAGGCTAACCATCTCTTCTGAGGGAAAAATACAGAAGGACTAGGCTTCAAAGCAGATCCAAATTCCCCGAGTTTTAGAGTATTTGAACCTCATTTTTAATTTACATCATCAATACATTCAAAAATCTCTTTGAATGTATCAGAATACAAAGGTTTTCTGCTGTTAGTATGCAAGAAATAAAGCCCATGAACTAGGAGATTTTGGATTGAAAAAGAAGAGTGAGCACATAACAAATAGGAAATACACAACATTTGTAAGTCCAAGCCACAAAACCCACTTGCTTTCTCTTTGCCACAACAACTTAGGAAGACATTTTCTACAATGACGGTGGTGAGACCCTGGAACAGGTTGCCCAGGGAGGTTGTAGATGTCCCATCCCTGGAAGTGTTCAAGGCCAGGTTGAACGGGGCTTTGAGCAAGCTGATCTAGTGGAAGATGTCCCTGCTCATGGCAGGGGGGTTGGACTAGATGACCTTTAAAGGTCCCTTCCAATCCAAACGATTCTGTGATTCTATGATTCTATGAACTGGTAATAATGGAAAAAACTACAAATATTTCATTTGTGCACCAAAGTTGTTATTCACCTTGTGAAAAGAACATGAAGTGAATTTTACAAGGCTGATACATGCGGAATGTGTATATCCATATACAGAATTTTCTCTTAGTGTCTTGGTGTGTTTGATATATGATAGTTTTAAAGGGCTCTTCTTTGAGCAGTCAGTGGGAGAAGCCAGTTATGGGGAAGATAAAGGAGTGATTAGGCTGGCTATTCCCAATGCCTCCTTACAGAGCACATGGCATGTGTCCTGTAGTTTATTCCTTCTCTTCATTTTCCTCACTGGCACTTGTTATGATCGCTGGAAATGGGAGGAGGAAAGGGGTCACCTGGGTTTTGTGGTCAGTGGTGACGTACTGATTTCGGTGTGACGCCATCGGCCGCTCCGGCACGTGGCAGCTGCCTCCCACGGAGGCTGCGCGGGGCTTTCCACTGCGGCTTAGCACGCCCCGCTCTACCTGGTGCCAAGGAAAAGCATATGGTGGGGGCCACACTGTCTGCTTAGCGGTGCCAGAAACAAAAGCCTGGCTGCTACAAACCCTGCCCCGAAATATGTCTTTTTCATACGTCTATAAACTTTGAAGAGAGGGAGGAAAGGAGCAGAAGAGGTGTGTTTGCTTTGGTTTTCCTAATGAAATATAACCAGAGCAGGGAACGCATTCTTTGTTTTCAACCTGCCATCCCCAGCGTGTGTTTGGCCAGATAACAAAATAACGAGAACGTGTGATGAGCGAGGTTTTCTCGATGCCATGGCAGCTGACAGAGGGCTCGTCCCCCCGGCGCTCCGCGTAAAACGATCCGTGCTTCCTCCAGACAATGCGGCCCTTGTGCGAAACAGCTGTCTCGGGGAGACGGCTCGCTGCTGTTTGACAGTAGCTTGTATGTTACATAGATACGTTGGGTATTATCTAGCTGGGAATGAATCTGCCAGATGGGATTGAATGTTTCTAGCTGGGAAATGGAGTCTGCTGCTGTGTATAAAAACAAGCTGTGGTTCAGTGGCTGCACGATGAAATACCAATATAGAGAGAAATGTGGCTCCCCTTCCGCCATGAATTATTTATTGTATAGTATATTCTGGTTTTATCTGAAATCATTTTCTGATAAAGCCGCGGCATGTGTAACAGGCAGATGAATACCACTCACACTTTAAGCTAGGATACTTGATATGGTTTCCGTGTATCTTGCTGTTACAGGGAGGTTTGCTACAAACTCTAAGGCTCTCATAAAAAAAAAAAGATGTTAGAGATATGAGACTAAACACCCTGTGAGAATTGATTGATGCTTTGGATCAGGCCTCAAGTGGAATCAATTGTTTACCTTTTTTTTTTTTGGTTTTTCTCCTCAACCCTCTGCTCTCTCCTCCTACCTCTCCCCTGAAAAATTTCATATAGTCAGAGCCTCGCCACTGATGTTGGTGACTTTTGGCTCAGGCCTCTGGAGTAACCATTTACACACAGAAGTAGCAGCAGGAGGCCTGGCTCCCCATGCAGCGCTGTTAGCGAGCAGCCTCTCGCCTCCTTTTTTCACAGCAGCGGTGGGCACAGGAACATACACCTACCGCCTCGGCCTGGCTTTTGCTGGATTTTTTGCTGTTGTTTTTATTTCACATGGGGCATTAACCTTTCTGGAAGAACGAGAGGGCTTCATTTTGCCCCCCTTCAGAAATGTTTCTCTTTGACGTGGGGTTGTAATGTGGCTTCGATGCGAAGATAACCATTGGAAGCAAACAGTGGGCCTGATTCACCACAAATCAGGTGTAATGTGGGTTTAGTGGCAAGACAAGTCAGGCCAATCAAGTAAAAACTAAAATAGAAAACCAAGGCTCTGACAAGACATGTCATTACAACTGTCCTGTGCGTATATTATACTCCTCTGGGCTAGTCTGCAAACAAAGGTTGACCTCAAATCTGCAGTAACCTCACTGCTTAGGACCAGAGTCTCTGCAAATTCAGCCAGTTCCGGCAAATTATGCAATGTTTGCACACTTTCTGCTCTTTTCTTTTGTTTTGATTGTTTCAAAGGAAAACTTAAAAGAGTGAAGGCTAGACACAAGAGAAGAAAGTTAAGGAAAAAATATTCTTTTTGCAATAGTTGTGCATGGCAAAAGAAAAGGAGACCCTTGAGTTCACTGTCAGTCACGAGCAAGGAAAACCATTTTCCAGTCCTCTACAGGGCTTCCCCAAGCCATCCTGGTCCCTGCCGCTCAGAGGTGCGAGGCGGCCTCATCCCGCAGCGGGCTGATGAAGCCTTGCAAGAGGGACGGTCACCAGCCTGACGTGTGGCCGGGTCCTGCTGAGGCTACGTGCCTCTGGCCGCCTGCCCGACTCGTCCTTTTCTTCCTCCGGTTTGCTTTTCCCCCCAGAAGGGACTTCTCCGGCTGTGAAGGTTTCTGCAAGGAAAGCCAGCTCCGAGCTGGAAGCCCTGCCAGTGTCCAAAGGCTAGCAAGGAAAAAAAAGAAATCTGCAAGCAAGGAAACAATATAGTTAAGGAAAAAAATGAAGTGTGCTAATAAAAGCCGAGTAAGTCGGAGTACACATGGAAACTGCTTTACTCCCAGTGAACAGCATTTACTCATGCAGACAGCCCTATTAATTTCAATGAGATCACTCCTATAAGTAAATATGACTCAAAGCAAGGGCTGCCCCTTCCATAGCTTGCTCCATTTGGCTGTTTTCTCCTTAATAGATGAGCTTAAGACCTGAGCAGTAGCTTTAACTTTGAATTTCCTGGCTTTTGTCATGCTTGGTGTTATTTAAATGTAGGTCTGTCAACATGAATAGGCTAAAATGCTGGTCCATCCTGGCTTGGAAATGGATTGTGACAGCTCTATGGCAGGATTTCTTCATATGCACAGTGCCCAGCCAACATCTGCAACGCAAATGTCAGGCCATGTCCCTGTAATTTCGGCTATTGTTCCTGCCACTTGCTCCTGGGGCAATGAACAAGTCGCTGGTTTTCTGTTCCCTAGCTTGCACCCTGCCTGCCAACCAGGTGTTTTCACATTTGATAGTCACAGTTCTAAAGTGCCTCCTTTGTCACTTGTTAGACCCTGGGGCCTGTCAAAGTTGAAATGCAAAGAGATCGGTTGGTGTTTTAAGGCCAAATAACGCTGCCACTTCTCAAAACTCCCGTGGCTTCTATGTGATGACTTTTCACATCACTTCAGGTGGTATTTGTTGTTGTTTTCTTATATTTTGTTATCCTCACACAGTCTCCTTGCAAGGTAGAGCAGATAACCAATTCTTTGCTTGTGTTTGAAATTCTTTTTTTGTTGTTTCATTTCATTTCCCATGAAAATGGAGGGAGGGGGAGGAGATACATAGAGCTCCACAATCCCAAAGTAGGTCCTGTGCAGTTCTTAGAACCAAGAGAAGCAAGAACTTATTGCTTGAGCAGCACATAGTCTAAGTTTATATTTAAGAATGTTTTAAAAGGAGAACAGGTTGAGGGGTTAGAGACACAATGGAATTCACTGGCATGTGTCTATCCTAGAATAACATTCTGCGACCTCTAGTCAAAAACAGTAATAGTGAGGAAGCACTCCACAATAGCTGAATTATATCAAAATCGCTATACCGAAGCAGTTCTTCCAGGACAGACATAACTATTCTTAAAAGTTGTCACAGGAGAGCACTGGATTTACAAGGAAGAGAGGTCAAAACAAGGAGGGGGGGAAAAAAAAAAGGAAAAATTCGAACTATAAAAACAAAACACTGCAGTAGACACACTTCTTCCCCTAGGGAAGGGGTGACAGCAAAGCATATGATGGATGTTAATAATGTTGCTTAATGCATTACTGGAAGGCATTCAGATCTGACAGTGCTGAGTGTGCTGTACAGCCCTGTATGGAATAGAAAGCAGACATGAATAACATTATGTAGGTGTTTTAAGTCCGTTATGATTGCATCTTGATGGGTTGGTACTTTTTGTGGTTGCTTGGTTTTATACGTTTTGTTTGTATCCTATTAACTGAACACATCAATTTGAATGTTTATATGTTATTCTCCTGTACTCCATCTCCCTTGCTGTTAAAGATTTCTCTAATTCTTTTCATATGTATTTTGAGCATTATCTTTGCAATTCCACTTACTTTCTTGGTATTTGGCTTTAAACCTCGCAGGATTTTCTCCTCAGAAAGTATTGGTCTATTTTTACTTTTTGTTTTTTTACTACACCTTGGCCTTTCTCTTTGGCACCGGAGGTTTTGACTGAGTAAATGAAACGAGCACTCTGCCTGGAAACACTAAAAGCAACGTGCGTTTGGAAACAAAACTATTGATAAGGCTTTGTGCCTTCTGGAGAGATTCCTTTCAGTCTTTCGCATGCTTTGTCTTTTTTTTTTTTCTCTAACTTCCGTGACGGAGTTGGTTGTTGACTGGTTGCACATTAACAGACCGCTTGCTTTTGAGGGGCGAGGAATCAGTGACACTTGACTAGATACAGCCGCGGCTACAGCAGAAGTGGCAACAATAGAGAACAGCATCAGCATGCATCCCACAGTCAGCTGGGATGATGGTTTTTAGGCAAAAAGCCAGTCGCTAGGCAGCCAAGGACAAGGACTTCCTTTTCCCTCTGCTGAGATCTCTGAATATTAAGCTCTTCTTCCCTCAAAGAAAGGGGCACGTTCCCATCCATCACCAACAAGGTGTATTTACATTTCTTCATGCTTAGGACGTGATTTCCAGCTCGGGTGGTGCAGGTTTCCAGGAAGAGCCCGCTTCATCTTTTTTTGTCCCGAGAAGTCCAGAGACTGTTTTTTCTCCCCTTCTCAAGTCTTGGGAAGCATCAGAGTGGCCGAGCTCCAGATGAGGCAGCTGTTCCCAAATATACTCAGTGGGAAGAGTTTTCATAACAATGGGAACCACATGAAAGCTCCTGGAGTAGCTCCTCCTACTATTGAAGAGTCCTTTCAGTTGAGTGGTTTGCATATTGGGTTGCATAAATGACTAGACACACCAAGGGGTCCATTTTCAGCACTGTGCGCATAGAATTAGACACGCAAGCCTTGCTAACAATAATGAGAGTTGTGTGCAAAACTCCCTGCGCAATATGCTGAAAATATTCTGCTTAGTGAATCTTCCAGCTCACGGCTATTTCCTGGCAGTGCTGAGCTCAGTTCTGGGAACAAAATGAAAGTCTGGGCTCTGTGTGTGTTCACAGAGCTCCCTCCTATAGTTTCTGAAAAAAATGTGAAAAGACTATTCCCCCCCCCAACTTTTTTTTCCCTTTGTATGTCTAAAGTATAAATGAACTCCGCATCCCACTTTTCCTCCAGCAGCCTTAAGGAGCAAGCTTTAAGGCTGCTGAAGGAAAAGGCGCTTGCCTTGAAGGAGCAGAACACAGATTTTGTACTACTGCGTGTCTGGTTTCAGTTCATCCCGAGTGTTTGTGCCAGTTTGCTTAGCGTGTGGCTACGCAAGTGAATCCCTTGGAGAGGCCTTTCTCTCACCAAACACTGCATGGTGGCGTTCTGGTCACAAGCTGCCAACATGCACTGCGGCCGGTCACAAGACCGTGAGACCCTAAAAATGTTGTCAGAAGGGGTTATAGCAAAGTTGTATTTATTTATTTATCTATTTATTTATTTTTCATTGTGGTAAGTCAAAATACTTAGCAGTATTTTCCCAGTGGAGCTCTGCTAACGTTGTGTTAGGTTTTATACCAAAAGTGACCGTGCCCAAGGGATGGTACAGAGGATGGCAGCTTAGGACTAGTATCTCTTCTAGGCTCTGACAACAATTCACTCACCTTGAGCAGGCCACTTCATCTCTTTGTTTTTCCTGTTCCTCCCTCACCTGCCTCATGTATCCAGACTGTAAATTTTTCATGGAGAAGTTGCTGTGTTTATATGAGGGCTGGGACAATGCAAATATCTATGAACAGAAATGATAGTGAAAATTGTGACATAGTGGCTGCCATTCATGTTTTTCATTAATGACGTGGTAAATATTTTTTTTATTAAATAAAATTGATTTTAAAATAAGTATTTAAGCAAAGAATTGGGGGATAGTAAGTTGCTTTAGCTGAGAGCGAAAATTAATGGTGGAGCCAGATACATCCGTGATGCCAGCCTGTTTATTTTAAGACAATGCATAAAGCATAGTTCTTGTTGTTTTTTTTCCTGAGCACTGAAAATCTCAAACAAACCAGTAGCTGCTTTCTTGCTCACAGCATCAATATTTTTTCAATCAGCAGTCCCCAAAATTGCCTTCTGTTTTCTGGATTCACTGTCCTACTGTTGGTTGAGGCCATGTCTGTCTTTCTGCTCTGTTTCTGCATGCTTGCTTTTTTTTCACATACACACACGCACACGTACGCACACACACACGCACACCCCCCTCGACCAGAATTCAGCAAAGCCCCAGGGAAATGCAGGTCTCTGAATGCACCAGTGTTTGCCTTGGTTTCAGCATATTCTCAACTACCCCTTGCAGCAGTAAAACCCCACCATTTCAGTGAGGTTGAATGCAACCAAAACAGTGTGAGCTCCTGTTTTATTCAGAGGCGCTTACTATGGGCTGTCTTCTGATTCACTGCAGTCCTTCACAATGCTCAGTCAGTCCAAAGAGACCACAAGTACCCAGCTGTCCGTACAAAGGAGTCCCCAGGCAGTGCAGGGGCTGGGCTAGGACTCTTCGACACCTCCCTTCAGGTCTCCAGAAAGGAGGAGAGGCCAGGGTGTGATTGCTCCCTGAAGCATGCCTGGCCATCCTGATTCAAAGGCAGAATCCGATTGCTCCCTGAAGCATGCCTGGCCATCCTGATTCAAAGGCAGAAGCCGCTTCAGATTGTGCTCATGGAAAATACTCAGAGGGTCCGAACGAGATTCATCAACGTGCATTAAATTCACTGTTCCCTTTTCTGGGGCTCAGATCAAGCAATACTCAGCTAAACCTGAAAACAAGGTGCCGCATTACTAAGTGAGATGGCAGAAATGCTGGTAGATGCAGTGTTTTCCAAACAGTGTAGATGGCATCACAGGGTTTGAAAGCCGCATGTCCTTGTGCAGGGAGCTGGGTTTGTATTCAAAGCCTGGGCCTGGGTCACAGTGGTGACGAGAGGTGTAATTTCTGGAGAGCTTTCTATACAGGTTGCAAAAGCTTTTGATTAGCCATATTTATACTGCCGCAGAAATGCTCTTTGCTGCTTGGAACTGGTCTTCCTGGGGGAATGAGAGTACACTGCAGCAACAGATGAGTATTTTTGCCAATGCAAGCTGCCCTGGAAGCCCTTGCAGTACGCCTTTGCCTGGTGCAGATCTGGCCTCAGATTTATCAGTTTCTCTCTAATCTGTGACTGAAAGATAACATGCTTTTTGAAAGCCAGAGCTGACTACTGCGCAGCTGTCTCCTCTCTTTTTATAGGCTTTTAGTTGCCCGCAGCAAAGAAAGCATCGTGACTTACATTTCTTTTTCTCTCAGTTCTAGGGAAAATTCGAACTGCGGTGGGCAGTGCCCAGCTTCTCATGGCCCAGAAATTTTACCAGTTCAGAGAACTTTGCGAAGAAAACCTGGTATGTAAATTTTCTGCTAGACACTGTTGTGTGCCTTTTCCTAATCCTGTGAATAATCGTACCTAAACTAGATGGATTTTCTGACTAACACAGTAATTTTTCCAGTAAAGGCCTTGATATGAATTTGGGAATAACTCTGTCAAACTTGGTGGAGTCAGCATGAGTTTCACAATAGCTTGAGATCCTCTAAAATAAAGACGGGCAAAAAGCTTTGGGTGAAATATCACTGAGGCTCTGCTACTGAGTTCAGAGGAGCAAGGATCTGTCCCTTGACCTCTGAGTTCAGTTCACATGGGCACAGAGATGCATGGGTGCCTCCTCGGGGTCTTTCAGGGTGGACCAGAAGTCTCATGAGTGAGGCTTTCCCACGTAATCCCAATGCCGCCTGTATTCAAGACAGAAATACCAGGAAATCGGACACTGAAAGTTGGTGTCTCATGTTCCACAACCCCAACGGTGAAAGTAATTTTTCAGAGTGCTAAAAGGGCAAAGAGGCAAAAAGCCAGTATGTTGTCACGATTATTATTGTATGTAATTGGTATATGCTACCACTATTATTGTTATTATTTGCTATTTTTATGTTATTAGTAGTAGTAAAATCAGAATGATATTCCTGTTGATAAATAAAAATACATTTCACACTATGTATCTAAAGTAGTATTCTCAAAAATTCCAGCACTTATAAAAATTTTCAAACTTGTTAATTAACAATCCGTCCTTGCAGAGTAGATAGGATACATTTAATTCCCAATTTTGGCATAAATTCCAAGAAGCCACAAAAGCATAGAGCATTATGCTCTATCAGCACAGAATAGGGAAGGGAAGGCAAACCCTGTGATACTCACCAGAGTGGGGTGACCGTCTTCCGCTTCAGCTAATGCACTTCTGGAAATCAAGCCCCAAACTAAAATCTGCCTCAGCAGACAAATGCAACAGAAATTGGCTCTGTTGAAGCCTTCCAATCCTCAGTATAAAAATTGAAAAAGCGTTTTGGTTGCACATCTTTGTAAATAAAAGCCTACAACTAGGCAACCTGCTAGTGTCAAGCACTGAAAAACTAGGAATCCAAGTATAATCTCTAGTCTCCTTATGAATCTAAAAATATATACTTTGTTGTTTTCAGTAATTGCTGCTTTGGTGGTACAATCATCCTATCAAAATCACTTGTCAATGTTGCTGTGAAAAGCACAAATAGAAATTTCTTAAGTCAAGCAACTGACTCTTTTGGGTTTATTGCTTCTGGTGAGGGTGAAAACTTAAACACAGAGTAAAACTTGAGCTATGTAAAACAACATGCAGGGGTCTAATAATAATTTATTTATTCTTTATTAATAACAATATGTCAATGTAATCTTACGAGGCCACAGCAGCCATGAAACCTTGCTGACTCAGACTGGCATAGGGACTGCTCAGCATTTACGAAAAACACTTGAACTGAGTGTATGCAACATCTCATTTTATTTGAAGAGTTTCAATTGGGAATCAGCTTACAAATACCCATCCTGTAGAAAGCTTTCCCTCATACAAGCTTTGCCAGAGCAGCAGGGACCATTTCATGTATCTCCACTGCATGCAGAAAATGTTCAGAGCTGGCTTGCACTGAAGGGACACAAGACAGCACAGGACCTCTCGGGTCACCAGCCTCTGGCACGTGTCATGCTAGAGATGCTGATGGTCCAGGTGTGCTCTTCTGTGCAAGACTCTGGGGTGATGAACTGGACTGAGTTATCACACACAAAGCAGCACTCCCCACCTGTGTCCCAGTCTCACTCTTCCCAAAAATGCGCCTGTAAAAATGGGATTACTGTGCTTCTGCATGTTCTCTTCTGAGCTTTTCACCCTGCAGAGGTTATTCTTGTAAAAAAAAAAAAAAAAAAGAAGAAGAAATTGTCCTGAGGTATATAAGAGGCAATTTTACTTGAAATGGTATATTTTTGTAGCCCTTAGATTCTCAGAGTGTGGAACAAGCGTTCATGCATCAGTCTATTACTATTTCCACATGCAGCAAATGTACATTTGCAGAGGTATCAGTCTTTCTACAAGCATGAATGTGGCAGGGAATCCTTCATCATGAAAGTGAAGAGGAGGCTGGCAATTAATTTCAGTGTGGTCAGGATATTACCCTTGAACCCACTGGTTGTGCCCAGGAACATCCCTAGGCAGATCCTGTCACAGGGGACCTGCCACGTGCCCTTTCCCCGTGGTCCGCGGCAGGTAGCCGCTGCTTTCGGTGAGTAGGGAGCTTGCGGGGGCACAGGGGCTCAACCGAGCCAGACTCCTTGCAAAAATCCCTGCCAGTAAGTAGCGCTCCACTTTGTTTCTCTCTGTGTGTCTCACCGATCGCTTGGATCTGCTGAAACTGCTTTGCTAGAGAGATTCGTAACCACTTGCACAAATGCTTTACATTAAGAGGTACTAAAGCCAACGTGTTTTTTTTTCTTCTGTTGTACAGAATCCTAATGCACATCCACGGCCGACCTCCCAGGATTTAGCAGGGTTTTGGGATATGCTGCAGTTGTCCATAGAAAATATTAGTATGAAATTTGATGAACTTCATCAGTTAAAGGCCAATAATTGGAAACAGATGGATCCTCATGACAAGAAGGTAGAACATTGTAGATTTTGTATGCTTCATTTAAAACCCTGCACAAATACTGGACAGATTAAATAGGCCTCTGTGTTACAGTGTTGACGTTAAAAATGTGAAATGAAGCTCATATCAAATTAATTTCATTGTAATAACAATGTTTACATAATAATCATCTGGGATATTATCTGTAATATGTTTCAGGCATATTTTTAAACCAAATCTGTCTTTGTGAATCGGATAATGGGAATGTGGTACTTTGTTAAGCTTTACATTTAATCATATTAGACGATCAATCATTGGAAGGAACTGCCTTATATATTGATCTTAAAATTAAATAAATCACATTTACGGTTCATATTATTGCATATAGCAAGAGTTCTAGGTTGTGTTACTGAAAAAACTAGGGAAGCACTGTAACCATCGCTGACTTTGGTAACCAGATTACAAACAGAGCGATATCAAAAATACGCCTTCCAAAATGTTACATGAAAGAACTTCTACATCTTTTTTTTCTTGTCCATTTGTTTGGTTTTTGTTTATTTGGGGTTTTTTTAGTGGGTTATTTCATAACCAGATTCACTTTGCTGGTAGTGTTGTTTACCCAAGGTGGCACAAAAATCATCTGGAGCTTTGGTCTTTTTTTTAAATGTAGTCTTCTTCTGTCACCATGAAAAACTACCACCTCTCCAAGTGTAAGCCACATTTCACTTCCCATTCTCATTTGGCACCATTGCCTTATTTTTCTCCTCACGATCCGCATCGAGACAAACAGCACTTGGGTGAGCCAAAATACACAAATGTTTCAGAAAATCCTTAAAAGACAGACCCATTCCTAGAGGAATCAACGGTCTAATGTCGCGCTCCTATAGGTATGTAATTTGATGGTTGAATCTCCACTGTGGCTGGTTTGATACCAATGAATAGAGCCAACAGGTAGGGTCACCAGAAGGAGGGGGAACGTGACTTACAGGTACAGTGGCTCAGACAGGAGTCCAGGCTGTCCCAACTTACGGTCAGCTGGCTGCCGATGACCAAAGCGATGTTTTCTTTCGGACAAATAACCATAATAATATCAAACCCCATTAATCTTGCAGCAGGAAGTTTGCAAAGGCAGTGCTGGTAGCACTCTCCCTCCTCCTCCGATCAAGACTAAATACTCATTCCTGACTTAGGAGTGCCTTGTTCACACCATTTGTGCACACCTAGTGTGTTTTGTAGGGGAATGAATGGGAATGTGTTTTCCTAGCCCAAGGTACTGAAGGCAAGTCATTTTCTTATCTTCTTTTTTTTTTTTCAGTATCTGTCAGAAAAGGAAGTTAAAACCGTCAAACATGCATGCACAGAAACGCTGGTGTATGGTCTTTCATTAGCTTTTACAGTAAAGCGGGTAGGCCGAGTGTTTGCAGTTGCAGCAGTAAGAAACGAGAGCTTTCCTTAAAAAAAATGTGCTTTTTCTTTGCTTCTGAAAAACATTTCAAAGAGTTTCCAACAAAAAGAAGACTATAACGGGTTAAAGGAAGTTAAGTAGTGCTGAAGAAAGGGACCTACAGTAGGAAGGTAAAGTTTTTAAAGAATTACACTGACTCTGTTCCTGTTTCAACAGCATTTGTCTATGATTTTGGATGAAACAGATCATCTCCTTTCTTAAAAAGGATTAAAAAAAAAAAGAAGAAAAAACTTTCTGCGGAATTGATATTTGCAGTTGCCTTTGGCCTTTGCCACTGGGCCCTTTTTAAGCAGCATAGATTAATCCTTGGACGGAGAGAAAAAGCAAAGTATGAATAAGTGTAACTAAGCACCTTTATATTTCGAGCCATGGAAGCTGTTGTGAGCAGCATGAGAGAAAACGAAAGGGCAGAATGGGACCTTTGTAGTGCGATAAAATCCCTTCACTCAGAGACCGTGTTCACAGTTGGAAGGGGATGTAACTTAAAAGACAATCTAATTAACTTGACAAAGTCTTTGTGGCCGCCTGAAATTCACACTTGAATACACTTTTCTTTTTCGGGAGAGATCCTTCTCTGAGGGGTTTTTTTTTGTTGTTTTTTGTTTTTTGTGTGTGTGTACATGCGCCAGGATATACATAGAAGTCCTCCTTGTTGATCGCGTATCTGGAACTAGCTGCCACTGTGATGATTAATGCATGTTCTCTTAATGGTTTTTAAGTTTTTCCTACCATTTTTTTCTATTTCTAGCTGATGGTAGCTTGTCACGCCTATTTAGCAGGAGGCTAGAGTTTACGAGCTTGCACAGCGAGACCCAAAGTGTGGGATTTTTGGGCAGTCATTAAGCCACTATAAAATATGTACATAAATACACGGTGTTTTTTTAAAATACTTATTCTGATGCACCAGCTGCAGGCAGCTAGTTCCCATCTGCATCTGGGGACACCAGAGCCAGGGTACCTCCGTGTTGCAGGAGCGCCTAGCGTTATGCACGTGTAGAAGAGGGTGGCCCGGGAGCCGGGGCTCTCCAGAGTTCCTCTGCCGAGAGCGGCGTTCCCTCCCCAGCCGCACGCGACTGCGCTGGCGGCGGGAGGGCGCGTCCGAGCTGCTCTCCCTTCTAGTCCCTGGCACCAGGAGGAGACGCCTGGATCCCCCCCGCCCCGGGGAGCCGCAGTAAGGGGTTAGCGGTGGGGGCCTCGGCCCTGGCAGCGCCGGGCCTTTCACGCGCACCGTCCCCGAGGAGAAGTAGCGCTGCGGCCGGCCCTCCCCTCCCCTTTGCCCTTGCCCTATGGTTATGAACCCTTGAGCACAAAAGCCAGTTCACTGAAGACAGAAAGGCAGATAAGAGCTAACAAACCTTAGGTAAAATGTGTGTTCTAACTACTGACGTATCCTAGTTTTTCCCGCCTTTCCCTGAGAAGCTGTATAATGCCATTAACCTTCTGCTTTGATCAGGAGAGAAGGGTCCCTCCTCCAGTGCCAAAGAAGCCATCGAAAGGTCAGGTGCCACTCATACGAGAACGCTCTCTGGAAAGCTCGCAGCGTCAAGAGGCCCGGAAACGGCTGATGGCTGCCAAGCGCGCTGCATCGGTCCGCCAGAACTCAGCTACCGAGAGCGCCGAAAGCATTGAGATATACATCCCCGAAGCCCAGACCAGGCTATGAAGGGATCCACCCGGGAGGACTCTCTCTGGCAAGACAAGCCTCATGTATAATCTGCCCCTCTAGGCTCCTGCTCAAGGTCACCACGAAGTATTTGTACCTCCTCCTCCTCCTCCTCTCTCTCGCTCTCTCTCCCCTCCTCTCCCCTCCCCTCTCTCTGTACGCAGCCGCCCCGATGCTCCCAGTGAACTCCACTGCCGTGGCGTAGTTGTCGGTCCTCCGAGAGATGTCCTCTAATCACCCTTGCTTTCTGAAGGTTCGCCCATGTCATCACGATGCTTTGTCACATGTACTGATGCTGCCACTTTGCCTCATGTAAACGAGTACGATCCTTTCTTTTTTCTGTTTGAAACAAATAAATGCAGCGCTCAGACTTCCACACACCCGCGCACCTGTACAGTAGATGCTCCGTTTAACTTACTCATGATCTTTAGTTGACCTAAAGCTAGTCTGTTACCCAGTGTACAGCAATATCAAACTGTAGGAGACTTTGGAAATTTCAGTCATGCAGGGTGATCCTTTCGGACTCTGCCGTCTTCCTCACTAAAGATGAAAGGAGCTATGACTCGGATTCCCTTCTTTTTATTACTGTTTTTTTTAAAGCAGATGGCGCACTTTATTCTAAACCTCCGAATCACACCTTCTCACCTGAATTTAAGGAGTCACACAAGGGGAGGGGACTGGGGCGGGAGTGGGGAGGGGGGGGAGAAAAAACACAGATCTGTGGGAGTGAAAACGTGGAAGTATATCCCGCAGGTGAGATGGCGAGGGATAGAAAAGATCCTGTGGAAAGATACCTGCACACTCACAGCTGCACAAACTGCCTCATTTTTATTTCATCAGTCACTACTTAAACATTTCAATCAGCAGAAGATTGTAAATTCGATCTTCCAGGGAAATAATCTATTTTGAAAGGCAATAAAAGAGTGAAAAGGAAGGAGATAAGAAGCAATGACAGTTGAAGAGATAATATAAAAGAAGGATTTTCTTGTCCAAGTATTAAGAATTTTTAAAATTGTACTGTATTGTCAATTCCTCTTGTATTGTATTGTATGGATTATATTGGTTAAAAAAAAAAGAAAAAAGAAAAAAAGCTCGGTTTTGTTGATGTCTTAATCTCGGTGGGACCATCTGATCTCACACGTCCACGTAGCCACAAACGGACACTTGTAGGCGAATTGCTGCACATGGAGCCTCTGATGCTTTTCCAGGCCAGGCTTGCTTTGCTCTATCCACAGCCGGTTGTATGCTACAGTTCAGACTGCTTACCACCAAACGGTCCATATCTAGGAGTAAGTTTCTAATTCAGCCTCTTCTTAATAGTATAAAGTACCCATCTGAAGAAGAACAATAAAGTATTTTTCACAAGTTATGGGATCAATATGAACTTAATTTTTTTTCACGACAAGCCTTCCTACCCTGGCTTCTGCCATTGTTTTGCAATCACGAAAAATATGCACCCCGAGTAGCTCATTAATACTGGGGGGAAATGGCAGACAATAGGGCTGGAGAGGAGCGTGAGAGGTCAGCCCCTGCGTGTCTGTCCCCGCCAGCCACCCCCAGCTGAGGCAGGAGCTTGTCCTCCACCTCCTCTGATGGGGAACGATGCTGACCACACCGCTACCGAAACCTCTTGTGCCAACGTTAGGAAAGCTGTGTCAGGCATGTTGCTGAAAGCAAATTGTGCCTGTGCGTGCGTGTGAGTGAGTGTGTGTGTGCACAGGCGTGCCTAGCCGGCATGTGCTGCTGAAAGCAGAATTAGCGTGAGCTGGTTTGGATGATGGGGCTGGTCGGGGGCAGAGGAGCGCCGTGCGGCCCCCGGCGCATCCGCGGCCCCACGGTGACGCTTTCCGCACCCCTCCGCTGGTCCCTGCATGCTCTTCGCCCTGGCTGCCAGGGCAGGGGCGTGCGGGAGAGGAAGGCAGGCTGCCTTCTGCTCCCAACGGGAGCAGGGGCAGGGACAGCCCCCTCCGTGGAGGGGCACAGGGTGCAGCGTTGCCGCACGCCAGCGCTGGCTGGCTGCGCCCGTAGCTGTTAAACTTTTATGGACGGCCCAACTCGCAAAAAACCCCACTGCACGGGTGGCGCAATTCTGCAGCTTGCATTTAAAAAGCATTTAAAGTCGTCATCAAAAAGTTAAGCTCTTGCTAAAACTATTCATCGAGATCACGCCAGACAGCTTCTTTTCCTACGACATCATAGCCAGGTGCTAATTTAATTTTATTCAAGAAAATAGGAGAGGTAATAGGTTCTGGCACCAAGTATTTTCATGAGAGCATACTAAAACCACTAGAGAATTTGCTACCTCTCAAAGCCATTGATATCTGAGCTATGTCTTTATAAACAGGGCACAAATATTTACTGCTGTGGTTTACAAGATAAGGGCTAATAATTTAATATATAAGAGACTTTTAACTAGAGTAATCAGAAATCCAGTGTAACCCTAGAGTGCTTTGTGTTACAGGAGCTTCGAAAGGTTTGACCCTCTAAGCGTTTGAATACCAGTGTATTTGCTAGTTTTGAAACACTGTGTTTAACTTTTAGCAGCAACGAAACATCACCGTGTTTGCAGTATGTAATAGTGCCAACTGCCACTTTTGAGCATATATAGTCATAGGAAGTATTAATTATTTGGAACTCATTTGTACTGAAATATTCAAAGCAGTATCCAGGTGAGGGTCCACATTCACAACTGTGTCGCAGACTTACTTAGTTTTGTGAATGTTTTATGAAAGATGAGTTAAGACTTCGGTTGACAAGTGGCTACAGAAATTTATATCCAGCAAGTTACCCCCTAAAAAAGCAGAAAAGCGAAGACTATCTAGTCTTGTGCGTTATGAATTATTGTATTTGTATATCATAGAATATTTTTCATATCTATTTTAAATGAATCTATTCTTAGCTGAATGCCTGTTAGTTCATTTGGTGCTGAAGAGGGTATTATAATGTTTTCTTAGTTTTTTAGCAAAATATTAAAAATATAGCCAAGACCAAGAAATATAAAATAGAATAATTCTGCCCCTAGAATGCCACTAGTTAACCACTTGGCTCATTTACCGACACTAATGCTAGTATATTTGCTCTATCATCTGTTTTAGTATAATTTGTAACCTTTTGTTTTTAGTCTAACCTGCCCAGTGTATATTAAAAATGCCTATATTCTGTTTCACTTTGGGACTAAAGTATTGCTTTTTTTTTTCCTTGGGAGAAATTTTAGAAAAGGTGGTTTTTGTCTCCTGCTTCAAGAGTTAAAAAAAAAAAAAGAAGTATTTATTATATTTTTTGCAGATGTTTCCATAAAATTCTCATAATCTTTTTGTAAAGAAAGATGAAGAAACGGATTAAAGATTTTTAATATTTGAAAAGGTAAATAGAAATAATTTATTTGTAATATTTTTCAGTTTATTTATTGGTGTTCCCTTTATGCTTTGATGTGCACTATCACTTTAATTTAAACTGTATCTTTGTGAATTTATTGGTTATTTTGTTTGGGGTTTTTTTTAAGGAAAATGGTCAAATGCGTATTTTAAGTAACTTTGAATGTAAATCACTGGCCTACCTGCATTCCCAAATGTGATTTTAAAAATGTTTTTGATTTGAAACAAAAGACACAAATTTGAAAGCCTTTAGACAGAGGAGAGTGTTTTTATGGCTTAATGATTTGGGTTTCCATAGGATTATCTATCTAGTTTGTGTGCGGACAGGAAAATGTAAATAGATGAATGTTTCCCGTAATGTAAAAAGAGCAAATTAATAAAATAATTAATGCACTGCTTGTAAGAGCTGTGGGTTTTCAATGCAAATTCGTTCTCCCAGAACTGCCAAGGCGTTTCGTTTGATGTGGTTACGGATAAAAGCACGACAAGCAGAATGTTTCTCTTAAGCGCTCATTGCTTAAGACCGATCCTGCGAAGTCTCATACGAAGAGTCCCGCTGAGCGCCCTGGAAGCGCTCATCTGCACAGAGTTACTCACAGGCGTAAATGTTGCCGTGATCAAGGCCTCGAGCCTTAGCAAAATCTTCAAAGGCGCTTCCACACAGAGCCCGGCCAAACCCCGCTGAAGATGTCAGGAGTTACACTGGCGACTTCAAAAGCAGCAGCGAGAAACCCCCAGCCCGTTTCTTTTTCCCCCGGCACTGGTTCCCTTCATCTTGCGCTTACCTCCAGTGATGGCTGAAACTCGGGGGCGAGGGCGGGGGGGGAGAGCGAAAGAGATCCCTGGCAGAGATAGCTGACTTCTCCTTCGCTGGAGTCCTGCTTCCAGACTGGGTTTCTCCCAGTACATGAAATAAAGACAGTCACCAAATCCCACAGAAATACGTCCCGGATGATGTTGTTCATGGCTATACCAGCATTTAAACCGATTCTGATTCAGTCTATAGAGCCTAACAGTTCTATGAATAGCGTGCCAGTGCTGCACCACGTAACCGTTTGCCCACGTTTAGACCCTCAACACAGGAAGATCAGAAAGATTTTGTGCCAGGGATCTACAGGCAGGGAAACTTCTGCTTAAAGGTTCATTACCACCGAGATGAAGGGATTTCTCTTCATCTGCTGGAATTTATGTTCTCGTTGGTCACTGATAAACTGATACACCAGGGATGGAAAAAAAAATGTTTTATTATTTAAAAACCTTTCTGAGGTGACTGGTATCTTTTTGTAATGAGAATAGGTCAGAGGGCATAAAATAGCAGATATGTTTCAAGCTGTTCTCCGTCAGAAGAATGAAGAAGTCCAAGCGATGGCTCATAGTCCCGCCTTTCATGCGTGCTTAAGGTAAACTTTATCCCTATTTATACTCAATGTTCCCTTCCAGATCAAATCTTGAGCCTTCCCCACAAGCATAGCTTGTTGTCAGTTTGTTTGCCAAAGTCTGTTCTCTCTTGCTAGACATTTACTTTTGCAGCACGCAATAGGCAAATAATACATTTCAACCGTCCGTTTGCAGCATGCTCGCCTATCAGATCTGTTGAGAGTTGGTGTTGACTTTTAGCTGACATTTTTGATAGCAATTAATAATAAAAATATCAGCTGCTCTGCTGCTATTGGCATATGTCGTTGGAGTCTTAGGTTTATACATCATTTGGAGTGAAGTTCTCCTTTCCCACTATGCGTCACGTAACGGGGCCAGGTCAGCCCCAGCGCCCGCCTGTGATGCACAGGTGGGCTTGCACTGAGCAAACCTGGCACCAGCACCCACAGTCAAAACATACTCGTCCCCTTTCCCTTTAGGCTGATGCTATGCCAGTGACCTAAAAAAAATTGCTGTCCTGCCACGGCAAGCTCATTCACAACCATCTTCCCTTCCCCGTGCTTCCGTACACGGCGGGGAGGTTTTTACAGCCCCTCTTCTGCGCTGCTGCTCGGCCGCTGTTGTAGCAGGAGCAGGGAGCTGCTCTGACTTGATCCATCAGGATGCATTTGGATGCCAGCTGCAAAACCTGAGGTGACTGGCCTCTTCAGCCGGTGGTCAGGCTTTCCCACGCTTGGGTCCCATCGGCGGGCAGCACCCTTTTCGGTAGCGCGGGGGAATACAGCGGGTTCTCTGTTGCTCCGTGAGTCACACCCCCGATCCGCAGCGAGACAAAGGGACGAGGAAAGGAACAGGGCTTCCTGGTAATTGTGTTTTTCATGGTTCTCTTCACTGATCTGGTAACAACATAATCATAGAGATTAGAGACAGAAAAGCTCTGCTGGGGCATTGTGTTAACACTCTGCCAGTTCCAGATTGCGATCTACCGAGCTGTGGCAGGTAAGTCATCACCTTCCCGGTTGTGCTCCACCCAGGGGGAAAAAAAACAACACATGAAAGGAGAAAACAAAAGAGATATATTAAAAAGCAAGCTGAGCTGTGACATTGCCACCACCTATTATGGGCGACTCCGGGTGCAGAGGCCTTCATCGTATCGAGTCTGCGCTGAACAATCCCCGTGGCGGGGTGCCGGGATTTTCCTCATTTTTAGCCAAACAGAATGGAAGCAATTATGGATTTTGCCAGCTCTATTCAAAGAGGAGAAATACTGGAACATTGCGGAGCCCCCGGAGAAGGCAAAGGCTGCACGGCCCCCGCGCCGCACCGCCAACACCACTCTGCCACGTTTCAAAGCTGCCAAGGGTTTGGGCAAAGGGACGGGCCTTGCCTGGAGTTAAAGAAAAGCAGTAAGACAGAGTGTGATGGATGTTTTATGGGTATCAAATGTCTCACCGAGGTAAGATAAGTCACTTGGGTAAACAACTGTGTGCTGAGGCAAACATCTTAGTTTGGAGACGGTAACTAGGGAGCCAAGATGTCAAATAGCAAAAGGTAACCCCTTCCGATGGAACTAACCTATTTCCCCAGTGGGAATGCCCAGCCTATCACTTATCCCTGGCTTTTCACTAGGAAATTATCGAAGTCATGTCCTTAAAATAGTATGGTTTTTTTTTTTTTTCTATTGTACTGGCTATCGGTGCTCAAAACTGCAACCTGGAATCACTCAGTGAGCATGCGTTCAGCGGTGGATTGCAGCAGTTCTTGAACCAGGACCGTGATCATCCCTGCTTTTGCTGTGCACGCTTCACAAAGTATGTAGCACTGAGATGTTAAAGCATTGCACAAGTTGGGCTATGTTATCTGTCATCTTACAGCATGTTCTTTTTTCCTTTTATTTGGAATAAGTGCTCGTAGTAATAACTCACTGTGCTCCAGTTGTTTTGCCAGTCTCGGGAAGAAAACTTTCCTACCACCTTTCAAAAAAACAACACTGAAACTTCTGCGATTTGCAGATAGTTCTGGCAAACCATGGCTATGCTGGGCCTAAGGGGGGGAAATGGAGATAACTGATGCACTTAAGTGTGTGTCATTCGTCACCTCTGCGCACAATAATTGACAGTGAAAGGGAAAAAATCGGTACCGGTCAGGCAGCTCACAGAAGGTGCACCGAAGCTGCGATGGCACTTTGCCACGCTGTGGTACTGGGGTGAAATGAGCCCTGAGACCATGGGCCACGGCACCGAGAGCCGAAACAGGGAGTGCCACCCGTGGCCCTGGGGAAGGAGGAAAGCAGGAGGAAGGAGAGGGACTTGGCAGAAGAGCCTGGAGACCACCATTAAAGCTGCAACAATTTCATCCGTGACCTGTCGCAATCTGTAGCAACAGCTGAAGGGGGAGATTCCTTCCCATCTTGGAGCAATGTTTCGTTAAATAGTTGCTAAATATCTGACATCCCTTCCCGGTGCATCAGTGCCACCATAACCACAATTTACATGATCAATTTACTCCTCTAAAGGAGCCCCTGGGCCCCCAGCTGAGGGCAGGGGAGATGCCAGTCCCTGGGCAACGCGGGGGCTCGCACGGGGCAGGGCTTTGTCGCGCGCTACTGGAATGACGCCCGCTCTAGGGGAACGTGGCGGGGATTTAACACAAATAACGTAACCCAAAAGTTACCCGGGTCAGTTCATGGCTGTCACTTCCATGAAGCGAGCCTTCGTGGTGGGAAAAAAGAGTTTGAAAGGGTGAGTCTTGTTTTCATCTTGCTAGCAACTGTTTCAATCCAGCATAAACGCCAGTGTTGGATTTTTAGTGAAGTTACACAGTTGCATTTACAGTGTTGGGAGAGAAAGGAGACTTCACCCCAGGCTAATCGCCAGCTGTGAAATTTAGCCGAGGCATGAAGATAGCAGCTTGAATGGAAACATGTCCGTTTGTCAATCTCCGAGTGAACTCAGAAGAGCTATGCCTAAAACACCTGAATTTTAAGTCACGATCCTATGCGAGAGGATCCTATGACCTCGCTCACTGCCCTGACTCACCACAGTAAATACTGTGCTGATTTAAAAAAAATGTAAAAACCGGTGACTTACGTCAATGAAGCCGTATGACTACATATAGCAAATAGCATCTTTGATAAATAGATAGCATGTATCAATCTGAAAGACTCTATGAAGTACTCTTTTGTGTTACTAACCTAATGCCTCAACTGACAACGAGAGGTTTCCTTTTGTTTACAGCTTTCCTGGCAAGAGCATCATGACAACCGCAGCCTGTCTGCAAGAATGTATGTGGACCTGGGAACCCAGCCATACGTTAGCAAACTGTGGTGTCCTCCACGCGTTTCTCGTCCCTTGCTTAATAGCCTTGTGCTTGTATACAAAAGGGGGAAAAAGCTGCTTGTTTGCAGTACCGCATTCATTGCGATGATTCGTGTCGATCAGCTTCTCCCAGGCAATGCTGAGATTTCAGGTAGGAAGCAGCCCACCCTCCGTATTTGTCCTCTCTGAGCTAAAATATTTCATAGTAGAAGGCAGGGAACAAAATCAGGAAACCAAACCAAAACAAAGAAAACCTGTTGAAGCATGCAGAGTTTGTCGTTAAAGTGAAATCCAAGTAGATTTTGTTTGTCAACAGTTGCATGTGCCAATATAACAATATGCTGAAACGATTTTTAACTGGAAATGTTTTCATGTCAAGTAGCACGTGTGAGCTTAACGCTAATGGTCCAAGGCTTTCCCAAGCATCAAGCGAGCGCGATGCAGGTGCTGTCGCAGCATCCCTGCCACACGCATTAGCCGTAGCCACCGCTGCCAGGGTCTGTCAGCTGAGGTGCCGCTGTCTGGGAACCGTCCCTCATGGCACGTCCCTCGCCCATACGGTAAGAGGACATTGTGCTGTAGGAGCCGCGTGTTTTCTGCTTTACCTTGCACTGATGCCAAGTCAGAAATCCCACCAGAGCAGGGCGGACAAAGCCCCTTAAACACCAATAACTACACTCCCCTGGGACAGAGGTTTAGCTTTCAACTCATCCAGCTTTACACCTCAGCTCACTCTCTCTCTGATTTTTCAACAGACAACATGAAACTCTGCTCTCACACCTCAGGAGCCAGTGTATTATATTTGCTCTGGACTTTCAGCATTATAACTGGGAGTTGGATCCGTTTTTTTCTTCCTCTCTCAAAAGGTCAAGGAAACATGAAACCGCAAAAGTCTAATTCTTCTCTGTGTCACATTTGTGTAAGCCCAGAGGGCAAGATGGCAATGGTTTTTTAAACGCTTCCCCCCCCCCCCCCCC